>NW_012267420.1:1501269-1539657 GCF_000151885.1 Dipodomys ordii
CATTGTTGGTGGGAGTGTAAACTTGTTCAACCACTTTGGAAAGCAGTATGGAGGTTCCTGAAAAGACTCCACATAGAGCTCCCCTATGACCCAACCATCCCACTTTTGGATGTACAAATCGTTATGTTGAAAAACGAACTTTACAACTTTGGTGGGGGGTGGAGGGGGTAGAGGGGTGGGAAGGGAGAAGATGGGAAGGGATGGGAAGGGGAAACAAAGGAGGAGGCAACAATGCTTGATAAGAAATGTACTCATTATTTTGCCCATGTAATTGTAACTCCTCTTATGATATTTTCACAATTAAAAAAGAAAAAAATTCCATGGTGAACATAATATCCCCCTTTGAAATGAATATTTAATCTTGAGCTTATATAATAAAGTCATGTTAGAGCAAATAAGAAAGTAGACAGCTATAATACACAAGTGAAGAGTTGTTCTAAGCAGGGCTTGGCAATATATCCCTGTAATCCCAGCACTTGGGAGGCAGAGGGCCTTGAGGCCAGCCTGGGACTCTTTCAAAAAATTAAAATTAAAAAAGACTTTTTTCTAAACCTACACTTGATTGTTTTACAATGCCAATGATCTAAATCTAGCTATTTGCTCCTATATGCATTCTTTCCCATTGTTGTTTTGGTTTTAAAAGCAAATCACTCTGAAATATTTGCAAACATGAAAGCTGAAAAGTGTCAGGTGAATATCCATTGAACTCTGTAAAGCAAATTAGTCCTTTCAACTGCAAGACCTAGTTTTAATGGGCTGTTCTTAAAAGGATGTATTTAATCCCTCAAGCATGATAATGGTAGGAATAGCCATGAAAGGTGAATCACAGTGACCACTGAAGCATGTGCACTCGTGAGGGTGCATTCTAGCCACAAACCCAAATGATGTAGGTGAAGAAAAACAGTGTTTCTGTGTCTCAGGGACAACAGGAATAAACTTTACTCATTTACAACAGGAATAAAACTCACATTTGCTTTTGGAAGAATAAAAGCTGAAAAGAAGTTGGAAACAGGTAAAGGAAGATCAGATTGCAAAGAGGCTTGAAATCAAGACCATATGCTATGGGCTACTAAGCATAGGTTTAACTAATTAGGTATATATGCACAATATACCTTTTAAAAGTAAGAGTGGATACTATGTTGAGAATGAACTTTACAACTTTGGCCTGGGATGGAGGAGTTGGAGTTGGGGACGTGGGGAGGGAAGGGACGGTAGGGAAAAAACAAAGGAGGGGGTAACAATGCTCCATAGGAAATGTAATCATTACCTTGCTCATGTATCTTTACAATAAAAATATATGTATATATTAAAAATTAAAAATAAAAATAAAAAAGTAAGAATGGATAGACTGACAGTGAATAAATAATAAATCTTGGTAATAGGCAATAAAGATTATCCAGAAGACAAAAGTAGCAAAATTCTAGAAAGGAAAATATGGGAAATAATGCTCTTTAGTTGCCAATAGCTCTTCTCTTCTTTCTTCATAGACATGGAAAGTTGAGCTATGTACACAGCTAAAAATGATATGACCAAGTTTCTGATGCTGGTATATAATATAATGATACAAGTGGATTTTGCCACTAAACATGAGATATTAACTGTATATGAGTTGAACATTCTACTTGTAGCTTATATCCTGAAAGAAAAATGAACGACATGCAAAGCAACAAAGAAATCATCTTATAAATGTGTTAGAAACAATAGCAAGAAAGAAAAAACATTTGTGTCCTTATCTTGGGGTTCATTTCACCTAACATCAACTTATCTGACCATTTCTGCTTGACTCAGACATCTACTAAATATTGCAAATAAGGGAAACCATGGGACCTATGTTTTTTTGGGGCCTGGCTTACTTCACTTAATGTAATTTTTTCCAAGTCTTTCCATTTCCTAACAAATGGGGCAATGTCATTCTTTCTGATGGAGGTATAGAATTCCATTGTGTATATATACCACATTTTCTTGATCCATTCATCTACTGAGGGGCATATGGGTTGGTTCCATATCTTAGCTATGGTAAATAATGCTACAATAAACATAATTGTGCTGGTAGCTTTAGTATGGTCTTGTTTGTGATCATTTGGGTGAATGCCCAAAAGTGAGATTGCTGGGTCATAGGGAAGCTCTATATGGAGTCTTTTGAGGAACCTCCATACTACTTTCCAAAGTGGTTGAACAGATTATAAACTATTGCTTTCTAATGATCACTTACAAAACTTCAGTAAAAGTAGTAACTTAACTGTTCCCACCCAAATAAAACTTCTTAATCTAATAACTTATTCACCTATATAGTAAATCAGGAAAACAGTTTAGAAACCTCAAATGTATTCCATATAAGTCATAATATTATAAAAGATAACTGTTGGTTCTCATGGCTAATAAAAGAATGTTAATATTACTACCAGATTTACATTTGGCATCTAACATGCTTACAAAAGACAGCCAATTAAAATTGTGCTGTATGAATGTTGAACATCCCAATTTGATGGGAATAAATGGTGAAAACAATTTTCTTGGTGACCTTGATTTTTCCAGCTGCTTCAAATAATCTCTCACTGAATCCCTACAAAAGGCCTCAGAAAAAAAATACTAATATGATCAGAGGCCCAAGAGAGCCTGAGGTTCTAACAGAGTCAGAGCCAAGAGTAGACTAGATTTAATCCAGATCCAACTGCAAAAATATATATTGATTAGCAATTGTAATGATTTATTAAGTCACCTCACTAGTGCAGCAAAAAGTAAGTACACTAATGAATCCTACATTAAAGGTCACACTTGATCAGATCCCATAGTTTTTCAAAATGGATTTTATTTGATGCTCAGTTAGCAGCTTTCTTCACTGAAGATGTTGTATCCCTACCTTGGTAAAATCAATAATCTGCTCAAAGGAGCCTGATCTGTTTTTTTTTTTTTTTTGTCGGTTGTGGGGCTTGAACTCTGGGCCTGGGCGCTGTCCCTCAGCTCTTCAGCTCAAGGCGAGCACTCTACCACTTGAGCTACAGCGCCACTTCCGGTTTTCTGGTGGTTTATTGGAGATAGGAGTCTCACGGTCTCTCCTGCCCGGGCTGGCTTTGAACCGCGATCCTCAGATCTCAGCCTCCTGAGTAGCTAGGATTACAGGCATGAGCCACCGGCGCCCGGCGCCTGATCTGTTTTTAAAGCCCAAAACTGTGCCATGAAGGCACCAGACTATACATTTTTACATATCCTATATATGTACCACACACTGACTTGACATAGCATACTAGAGACCGCAGGGAAATAGGCATAAAAACAAAACCTGGCACAAAACAAAACCATAGTATTTCCCCATTAACAACAACAACAACAAAAAAACAATCATTACACAGCTATCCTATTGGTGACTTTTGGGCATGTCAAGGTGCTTTTATGAAATGCACCTAATTTTTACCTAGCTATATGACTCCTAACAAAGCATTATACTCTTTGGACATTAGTTTCTTCAATTGTCTAGAAAATCTGCTAGAGTTTTAAGAGCTTTTATTGGGGCTACTCTTCTAGAACCTGCTTGAGAGACTATGTTAACAGAGGGAAGCAGACAAAGGAAGTCAGATGGTCATTAAAAAATGTTATAAAAGGCTACATCTGGAAAAGACTCCAGCTTTAAAGATAGTATGATGCGTTGCATATGAGCTTTGGAGCCAGGCTGGCTCGTGAACGTAGCAGCTATGTGACTTGGGCTACTGCAGCCCAAATTCCTTTTATGTTTTTGTAGAATGTTATGTAGAATAAAAGAGACAATGTTTGAAAAGTACTTGGGATAATACGTAACACATGGTTAGTACTTAGTAAATGGAAATCATTATTGTGTCTTCCTTCTACTGAAGTAAACCATACTATGGAAGATTAATGATGACCAGGAGGAGGTTGCAGGCCATTTCTTTTCAAGGGAAAGTAATCAACTCAGCTTCATCTAAAACCAAATCACCCCTAAATGACCTGTTAGTAACACAAGACCATAAAAAGTCTATAAAATTCCAACTATATTTTAGGGGTATTTTTATTTAAAATTTTAAAACTCATGGTATTATATAGCCACTTTTTTCCTGTTCCCTAATCTTTAGGTCCTTTCAAAATTGTGAATTTCTGTTTGCTTTTTAATCCTGATACTTCTTGTGTTGACAATCCCTCTCTTAAATGTACATTGTCCTAATATTTTCAATTATTAATAAGTTTTTATTATGAAAATACTGTACAGAGGGGTTACAGTTACATGAGTAAGGTAATGAGTACATTTCTTATCAAGCATTTATTGCTATTATTTTTCCTACAGTCTAGAATAAAAGCCCACAAAAAAATTCACAAGAGAAATTAGAGGCGCATATTCTTGTTAACTAATTTGATTCATATTTAGAAGCTTCTAAATAAGACACAAACTGTTACTTCAGAGTATGGAATAACTTTGAAAAATGATCTGGATCAATTATTTTTGGTCAGTCTTTTTTTTCCTGGTGTAGAGGAAACCTCAAGGCCAAGACTGGAAGCATATTAGGCAGTCTAACACTGACTACACAGCCGTTGGCTTTTTGAGACAGGGACTCTCTAAGTGGCTCAGGTTGGACTTGAACTCACAATTCTACTATTACTTCAGCTTCCTTAGTATTGGGATTTCAGTTGTATACTGACATCTTAGTTATGAATCCCTTTTTTAGGGGGCTTCTGAAGACTTATCTATTGATAAAAAATAATTTCTGAGAAGTAATCTGAAGAAGCTAAGAGTTTCTATTTTCTGCAACCGGAATAATACTCAGGTAGGCCAAAAACTATGTACATATGATCATATAAGATGATGTTAAGCGAAATGAACCCCAACATAGGGACACAAATATCTTTTTTCTTTCTTGCTATTGTTTCTAATGTATGTATAATGTACCATGTGATTTTGTTGTTTCTTTGTATGTTCCTCTCCCATGGTATAACCCCTGTTTTCACTGGAATTGAAGTTGGTGCCCTGCATCTTGTATATACACTTCTCTAATTCTGGGAGGGGAAGGGAAAAAACAAAATGCTTAAATACGGATACAGGTTGACCCATTGTAACAAAGAGATGTACAAAACACTGTTGAAAACAACTTTGCAACTTCAGGGTGGGGGGAAAGGGGTGTAGTTGTAGAGGTGGGAAGAAAGGGATGGTAGGGGGAAAACAAAGGAGGAGACAACAATGTTCCATAGGAAATGTACTCATTATCTTGCTCATGCAACTGTAACCTCTCTGTACAGCATTTTTACAATAAAAAATGTACAAAAAATACTTGGGTTGAAATATTTACTTCTGCTTCTTTCACTTATCTTTACTAAGTGATTCAGTCGTGCCTTGTTTCTTTATATTATTATGATTGTGTTTGTTATTTTGGATAATTTTACCCACGTGTACAGACAAAAAGCTTAACTTTCCAACTCAATCTTTTGAGTAGAGGAAAGGCAGTTAGAGAAGTCCACAACATGAGGCTGTAGAGACTATGACTCACAGCTGTCACTCACTATGGTCCAAGAAACACTCATAGCTAAAGTTAAAAAAAAAACTTGATATCATAAGAATCTAAATTAGAATTTAAATAAATACATCTTAATATATTTATTTATATCCATGTATATTAAAATATTTATTTTCCTCTACAATAGTGGTTTCTAGGCATTCTAAATTCTTTTTTTTTTGTTTGTTTTTTTGTCAGTCATGGGCCTGAACTCTGGGCCTGGGTGCTGTCCCTCGGCTCTTCAGCTCAAGGCTAGCGCTTGACCACTTGAGCTACAGCACCACTTCCAGCTTTTTCTGCTTATGTGGTGCTGAGGAATTGAACCCAGGGCTTCATGCATGCAAAGCAAGCACTCTACCACTGAGCCACCTTCCCAGCCCCTAGGCATTCTAAATTCTAAACATTATATTAAGTATAGTTTATTTTTATCAGGAAATTTAAACCTATTATAGGTATGTTTCACATTAAGACATTGACATGCATTCAACTTAAAGCGAAGAGGTTATGGATATACTAAAGCTACCAGCACAACCATGTTTACTACAGTATTATTTACCATAGCTAAGATATGGAACAACCCAGATCCCCCTCACCAGATAAATGAATTAAGAAAATGTGGTATATATATACACAATGAAATTCTATACTTCCATCAGAAAAAAATGATATTGCCCTATTTGTAAGGAAATGGAAAGACTTGGAAATAATCATATTAAGTGAAGTAAGCCAGACCCAAAGAAACATAGACCCTCATTTTAATAATTAGTATATGTCTAGGATAGTCCTATCAGATGAGCATAATAACTCAATAGATATGTACATGTGATCATATAAGGTGATGCTAAGAGAAATGAACTCCAAGATAAGGAAACAAGAAATTTTTCTTTGTTGTTCTAGTTTTTAATGTACTATAAGATTTCTTTTTTCTTTTTTTTTCCTATGGTTTATCCCTTGTAGTCACCATATTTGATTCTGGTACCCTGGGTATTGTATATATGTTTATCTGAGTTAAGGAAAGGAAGAGGAACAACAAAATTGTGAGACAAATCACAAAGGACAAACCAATGCAACAGTGATACAAGACAATATGTTGGAAATGAACTGTACAACTTGGGGGGGGGCAGAGGGGAGGAAAAGAAGGAAAAAAGGAGGGAAGGTTAGCAAGTTTGACAAGAAATGTACTCACTACCTCATGCATGTAATTGAACACCTCTGTACATCACCTTGACAATAAAGTTAAATTTAAAAAAAGAAATTTGAATACATTTGCCTTGCTGATCCTGTGACTTGACACTTTCCTGTTGTAATTATTTAAATATCTGTTCTCAAGGCACTTTTCAACTAATGGTTTTGATATTCTTTAGAAATACAGTTTTTAATAAATTACAGCAATATTAATTTGCAAAAATAAAAGAGGTTATGGACATGACAAAAATAACTTGGGGAAAAAACAGTAAAAATACAGTTAATGATAAAAATCCTCTTTCCCCAAATCTAAGAATGACTAAAAATCCAGTACATACAGATGTTCTCAATGGCTGACTATACTCTTCCTATAATAGCAGCTGTTCTTATCAGATTTCTCTGGCCCTGAGAAAAATGTCAGCTACAGTGGTGATTCACTACGACTAATTCTCCGAGCAGATGCTGCCACTGAGAGCTATGCTTCCAGCATTAGCATCCTCTGATTGTCACAGCTGGTAGAGACATCACCAGTGGGGTCTATTGGTATTGTCAGTTGCACTGTTACCTGTTACTGTTTTCATATCATACTATACTAGTTGAAGTAACATCATCTTGTAGACTATCAAATTCAAGAAAAACCATATAATTGTGCATCCACTTGGCAAGTGAAATGAGGAAACAAATTTTTATTCCAAATGCTTAGGAAAATGATTCCATCCTGCCATGTTTTCCCCAGGGGTTAGTCTCAACCAACCACACTCCGAAAATAACAGAAATACCAAAACTAGGGTTATGAGTCAGATTTTGTGCCTCAAAACAATACGTCAAAGGCCTATTCCCAGCACCTACAAATGTGATTTTTTTTAAAAAAAAATTTGGATACTTCCAAATTTTAATTTAACCAAGTTAAATTAAGATGAAGTCACACTGGAATAGGGTAGGCCCTTGATACAGTTATCACTCATGTACTTATGAAAAGAAAGAAAATCATGTAATGACATAGACACTCTGCAGGGAACATCACATGAAGCGATAGGAGTGAAGAAGCAAGGAAGAGTCCTATCTTGTAGGTTTCTAATGGAATATACTTGCTCAAGAACTGCGAGCAAATAATTTTTTCTTGTTTTAAGGCATGTAATTTGTGGGTGCTTTAGAGGCATCCTAAATGTATCAGCAATTTTTAGAGGATACAGACTATGTCAACCAGTGAATTACAGCAAGTTAAGACACTCTTTTTTCAAGCCCTATTTTCTCAAATTAGAGACTGTCCTCAAAGTATCCCCAAGTATAGCTAATTCCTATGATAAATCAGGATCAGACTAATAACCTTTAGATTATTGAATACACAGCAACATCTTGAGACTAACCAAGTGTTCCCTAGCAACTTAAGTTTCCAATACTCTACGGTCATCTCATGACCCATGATTTTAACAGGTATCAACCTATCACCAGTTATTTAGCCCCATATAAACCAATTCACTCAGAAGAACAGAAATGCATTAAAATAAGTAAAGCATTATTTTCATGAAGTTTTTCCAATGAAATGAAATATATAAGAAATGATACAACCAGGGGAAAGGAACAAAAGAAATAGGCCTAAGGAACTGAGTCATCAAACTACACCTTCATAATTATTTGTGCAAGTGTTTATCTTGGAAGTGAGCAAGATGTCTCTGCTAGAACAGGACATACTTGAGTCATGCTAACTGAACCATTGATTACCTCTGTGTCTTTGAGCAAGTTATATACTTTAGTTTACATGTTAGTAGCATGAGACCAATAATCTCACCAAACTCATAAAGTATTTCATAATTGCCAAAAATGTTCATACTTAGCTCAGTGTCAGTCCAAAGTTGCCACTTCACTCAAAAAACAAATAGTTCCCTCAGCACTCTGCTGTTTTTAAACCAGAAAAATAAAGCCAAATCAAAATGAATCAACTCTAAAAAAAATAACTGTAATGCTACAAAAATCACTTCTATAACCACACTTAAATGATACAAAACTAGACAGGCTTTGCTGTTTAAACCTTCTCAATTTTGCTGCTAAGTATTTTAAAAAGTATATTAACTTGGAAAGGGAAGTAAATTTGAGCTCCTTATAACTTTTAATGGCCACTATTATAAGCATTAAACATAATTAAAGCAATATATTTCAGAATAGTCTTTTACAAAATACTATGTATGCTCATAGCACATAATCTATCACCTATTAACAATGTCCTATCTTTACCAAGATTGTCCTGACTGTTTTATATTTCTTGCATTATAATCTAACTTTAGGAACAGTATGTCATTTATGCAAAGTATAAGAAAAACTAAAAACAAAAATACCTTAATTTTGATAGGGGATTGTATTTGAACCTGTAGATAAAGTTGGGAAGTATTGCCATTTTAACTGCATTATCTCCAGCTTAAATATGTCTTTATAAATGCTAGCTCCCTTCCTTGAATAGAAGGGATAGATTAACTGGTTTCTTCAGTTTATTTTTTTAATTAATAAGTTTTTTTATTGTGAAAATACCGTACAGAGAGGTTACAATTACATGAGCATTATCAAGCATTGTTGCCTCCTCCTTTGTTTCCCCTTATCATCCCTGCCCTCCTATCCTATCCCACCCCCAAAGTTGTAAAGTTCATTTTCAACATAACATCTTGTACATCTCATTGTTGCAATGGGTCCACCTGTATCCCTATTTAAACGATTTGTTTTTTCCCTTCCCCTCCACAAGTTATACCAACATCAAATTCAGTGAAAACAAGGGTTATACTGTGGGGGAGGGACATACAAAGCAACAAAGAAATCATCTTATAAATATGTTAGAAACTTCTTATAAATATTATACCCTTTGAATGTACACAATATTGAAGTATAAGCATAAATTCTATTAATGTAAAGGAGGAGAATAAGTAAATGAGAAAGCTTTTAGATGAAAAGAAAATACTGTTTCAGAACTAAGATTTTTACTGAATTTTTTCTCTTGTACTTATAACTCAGTTCCAAACCTACTTTCCTGAAGAAACTTCACATTTCCATATGAGAACAAACTTCTTTGGTGGATTAAGAAATAGACACAATGATGCTTTAGGGTAATGCAATGTCATCAGGAGATTGATCAAGGATTTGTATTTAATGGAACAGGCCCATTTTAATGTAAGTAATCTATTTTATCCCATAGCTTGGATCTTAGGTATTTCCCAGAATGATGGGAAAATTCCCAGGTGATGGGAATTTTAAGACAGAGGATCTAATGGGAGTTTCTATGTTGCTGGGATATGTCATTAAAAGAGACAGTGTGTCCCTGATCTTTCCTCTCCCTTTATATTTTATTATTGTTGTTGTTGTTGTTGTTGTTCCCCAGCACAAAGAAATCAGCTTTGCTGTTCCATGTGCTCTCCACCATAATACATTGTCTTGTAAGCCCCAGAATAAAAACTATTGACTGAAACATCCAAAATTGTGGCCCCAAATAAGCTTTTTTTCTCTCACTATGTAAGTTTATTATTTTGGGTTCTCAGGTCTTTTCTTTTCTTTTTTTAATAGTAATAGCCAGTTGTATGCTGATCCTGGAGTTTGAGCTCAAAGCCTGAGCACTGTCCCTGAGTGTTTTTGCTTAAGGCTAGTGCTTTACCACTTGAGCCACAGCTCCACTTCCTTTTATTTTTATTTTTTTGGTGGTGGTTGATTGAGGTCTTAGGAACTTTGCTTCTTGCCATGAATGATTTCAAAGAGCAATCCTCAGATCTCGGCCTCTTGTGTAGGTAGAACTACAGGAGTGAGTCACACTTTGGCTCCTAGCTATCAATTATAATCCTAAACACCTAGAAATCTCCTTTGAACCAGAGGGCTAAAGCTAGGAGAATTTGACTGTATCTATGATTTGGCTTGCAATAGGTCCCAGGATCACAGAATATTGCACTTATAAGGACCTCTACAAGGAAATATACTAAACTCTTTAATTCTCTTAGTCTAATTCCAGAGTTGCAATATAATACTTTGTCTTTACTTGAATGAATTCCCAAGATGAGAAAAGATGGAATTAGAACTCAGTTTTCTGAGACTCAGTGCCATGTTATTCACACCAAATTGTGTTGTCCTTGAAAGCATAAAAGGGCACAAGCTTCTTTGGTTTGTTTTTGTCTATGTTTTTTTGCTTTGTCTTGTTTGTTTGTCCAGTGGTACTCAGGTTCACACTGAAGGGACTTGTTCTTGCAAGCTTTTTTGCTCTTGAACATATTGTCCATAGCAGTAAACATGCCTATGAATTTGACAACCCTCCCCCACCTTTGAGGGGAACAATTTATGCATGTCCAAATCCTCAGGCTCTGCTACATTCAGAAACACCTGCAAGTGATTCACTGCATGGCCATCTCATTCACCAAGAAATTTGTTTGACATTTTCCAACTCATTTGTGAAGAGAAAGTTAAGTAGGTAATTAATTTTTCATGCTATTATTTCAGAATATTTAATATTATGCTGCACAGGATAAATGTTTCCATTTTTTTTCTTTTGTGCACTCATCCTATTGTTGACTGCCATGTATTTTTATACAAAAGGCTCTTGTTTTTTCACTTCTTTTCTTTGTGTCCTCTCAAGACAACATGAGAAGAAATCTCTCAACTGATTTTCAAATTACTTTTTATAAGTTTTTTTTGTGAAAATACTATACAGAGAGGTTACAGTTACATGAGCAAGGTAGTGAGTACATTTCTTATCCAGGATTGTTGCCTCCTCCTTTGTTTTTCCCCTACCATCCAGTCTCATCTCCACCTCCACAACTGCACTTCCTCCCCCCCGCCCCCCCCTAAATTGTAAGGTTTGTTTTTCAAATTACTTTTGTATTTATGGACTCACCTCCTGTTAACCCATTAATTCAATGCCCGTCATGCACACATGCTACTTTATTGACTTTTCTATGTTAGGATTTTAAATGCTAGTGAAGAATATCCTCCTCGCAAATTCTGAAGCTCTTGCTATGAACCATAAGGATAATAAAGAAATATATTTTCTTCCAAGATAAACAATTATATGACAAAAGAAAAATCCCTCAAATACCTGTGGTTAGAAAAAGAAGAAACCAAAGGTTTTTCAGAATGATTTCTCAATTACTTTAGCAGGTCATCCATAATGTCCATAAAGGCCAAAGTTTTACATTACTTCCCAGAGAAACCACCAGCACACTAATGACTTTGATCATCTTTTTCTAAAGCATATTGATCTGGGCCTGACTCACTTCATATAACATAATTTTTCAATTTTTCTTTTTTTTGGGGGGGTCCGTTCGTGGGGCCTGAACTCTGGGCCTGGGTGCTGTCCCTCAGCTCTTCAGCTCAAGGCTAGCGCTCTACCACTTGAGCCACAGTGCCACTTCCGCTTTTTTCTTTTTCTTATGTGGTGCTGAGGAATCGAACCCAGGGCCTCGAGCATGCAAGGCAAGCGCTCTACCACTGAGCCACCTTCCCAGCCCAATTTTTCAATTTTTCTAAGTCTTTCCATTTATTTAGTCATGTCCAGAGAAACAAAGAATTCATGTTTGCTCTTATATGTGAAAACTAGATTTAGCTTACACACCCATAAGTAAAAACCTTAGGTGGTAAGCAAATGAATTCAAATTTATTAACGGAAATATGATAGATTCAAAGAAGATCTCAAATAGTATAAATCTTCAAAAAGCCAAAATCAAAGTTCAGCACAATATAACAGCGGGAAGCAGATACTCTAAAATGAAGTGGGGTGGGAAGAGGTGTCTAGAGGAAAAGGTAGATGAATGAAGAGGAGAAGTGGGGTAAAATGCAGACAAGAATCCAATATATATCCTACAAAATTAAGAAGAGTAAAGGAAGGAGTGGGTAGGGGAAGGACAATGTTCAAGGTTGACATAGATCAAAATGCATTGCATTCATATACTGCTTTGTTAAATGGCAACTCATTTGTACAACTACTTAAAGATAATACTAAAAAAAAGAATATTGCAATTGGCTAGTTATTGCAATGGGCTAGTTATGGTGGTGCATACGTGCAACCCCAGCTATTACCGGAGGCTTAGATTGGAAGATTGTATGCAGAGTCCACCTCGGGCAAAATCTTTAGACTTATTTGAAAACTACCTGAAGTAAAAAGAAAAAAAAAGGCTGGGACATGGCTTAAATATCAGAGTGCTTACCTTTATTATGTGAGTCTCTGAGTTCAAACCCAAGTACTACCTCTCACTACCTCTCTCTCTCTCTCTCTCTCTCTCTCTATATATATATATATATATGTATGTACGTATATGTATATATACATACTATATATGTATATATATACATACTATATATGTATATATATTTAAAATATATTTAAAAATAAATTTAAGTGTATTTTGGGTGTGGCTGAAAACTTAATTTGCTTTTAATCAATAGAGTAAATGAAACCAGAAATCTTTAACTTTCTCAAAAATAATTTTATAGTGTTTAGAAACATCTACTTCCATATAAATAATAAGCAAATAAGACTCTTTATTCATTCTAAGAATCCATGACATCTAGAAGTCTGAACTAAACATTTTCAATGCTTAATTCTTATGCCTTAGGGGGAAAAAAGATGTAATTAAAATTCCATTTAATTAACCCTTATTGTTTAATATTAATAAAAACAGTAGCTCCACTAGACCATGATTCTGTTTTGTTCAACATTATGTTGTAATAATCTAGAAGAATGACTGGCTAACATATCATATTAGTAGTAGGAATAAAAAAGTAAATTTATATGAAGCAGTCTTTCTCCTACTATGAAAACCTCCACATATCTAGGTGTCTAGATACTGTTTCATGATACCAAAATTGTCAAATAGTATAAGTTTTTAAAATCCTAATAGAATATCTTGCAACAAGTTATGAGAAAATCAATATAGAAAAAAATTAAAAATCTGATGACTAGAATAAGATGTAGATGCATTATTATGTGTGTGCACTACTGGGGTTTGAACACAGGGCCTGAGCACACTCCCTTAATTTTTTTTTGTTTTTGGTTTTGTTTTAAAACTTAGCGCTAAGGGTCTACCACTTGAGCCTCAGTTCTAAAGCTTCCAGATTTTTTGGTGGTTATATGGAGTCGAGAGTCTCATGAAGTTGCATGCTCCAGCCGGCTTCAAACTGTGATCCTCAGATCTCAGCATCCTGAATAGCTAAAATTATAGGTATGAGCCTCCCTTGCAAGACCTATGCATTGTTTTAATGCTTCAAGTTAACACGTAGATCACATTCACACAATAATATTCTCTGGCGTTTATGGTCTTGCTTCAGAACCCTGAACATAGTAGACTTTCCATAAATGTGTATTCTTAACATTAATAATATTCTAGAAATTATGGTGACCATTGTGAATTGACTCTTAGAATATAGGATTTAGAGTCACCGTTGACCATCTGGGGAAAATGGCAAGTGAGACAAGTCTCTCATATTTCTGTTCAAGAAATGTAAACACAGTGGCAAAGAAAATATCATTTTTAAGTACCTATCCTATCTTACTGCCTTACACATAGATATCTTATTTCAACATTATGCTCTGAATGACACATATTTTCTTCATGAGAAAATCAAGGTTTCCAAAATTCAACTAATATAAAATCTAAATCCTACATTTTTCCCGCTGGATCCCACTGACAGAACATAACATAGAGATGACAACCAAGAAAGACAGGGGATGACAGAAAAAAATTATTTTGTTGGGCTCAAGCACAAAGATGATCTATTCTAACATAAAACTGAACCAATATTCTGTTGTTATTAAATGGAGCCAAGAGAAAGGTGGAAGGTAGAAGAAGGAGGCCATTTTTTTATCTCAATTTGGTTTCAAATAACCTTTACAGTATTCTAAATAGAATGTGGAGAGTTTAGTGTTAAGAGTAAAGTATCTATTTTGGAGCTAGGCTCCTCCCTACTTGGCCTTTGCCCACCAGGTTTTAACTATAGACCATTAAAAAAGTTTCCTGTTTCAGAAGAAGTAAAAATGACCAATAGACACATGAAAAAAATGCTCAACATCTCTAGCCATAAAGGAAATGCTAGTCAAAACATTGAGATTCCACCTCACCCAAGTTAGAATGCCCATTATCAAAATAAACAAACAACAATAAAAAATGCTGGTGAGGATACCACTAATATACTCTTGGTGAGAATATAAACTTGTTCAACCACTCTGGAAAGCAGTAAGGAGGTTCCTCACCAAAAAAAAAAAAAAGAAGAAGAAGAAAAGAAAAGAAACTAAACATAGAGCATCCCTAGTATCTAGAAATCCCATTCCTGGGCATTGATCCAATAGAACACAAACAAGGTTACAGTAAAGTCACCAGCACAGCCATGTTCACTGCACCACTAGTCACCCTAGCCAAGATATGAAATCAGCCCAGATGCCCCTCAATGGATAAATGGATTAAGATTAAGAAAATGTGCTATATATATATATACACATACATATATATATATATATATATATATATTATATACATATACACACACACAATGAAAAGAACTACATTGTACCATTTGTAAGGAAATGGAAAGATTTGGAGAAATTATATCAACTGAAGTAAGCCAGACCCAGAGTAACAAAGGTTGTGTATTTTCCCTCATTTGTGGTACCTCAACTGTGGTAATAAATCTATAAGTAAACACATTGGGTGGTAGTTGAGTGGTTAGAAATGAATTAATAGAAGTATAATAATAGACTATGGAGCATTCAAATAGTATAATTTTTTAAAGAAAGACTTGGTCAAGTCTTTCCATTTCCTAACGAATGGGGCAATGTCATTCTTTCTGATGAAGGCATAGAATTCCATTGTGTATATATACCACATTTTCTTGATCCATTCATCTACTGAGGGGCATCTGGGTTGGTTCCATATCTTAGCTATAGTAAATAATGCTACAATAAACATAGTTGGCTTGTCAAGAAAAAATTATATTAATATCTAGTAGATGTCTGAGTCAAGCAGAAATGGTCAGATAAGGTGATGTTAGGAAAATGAACCCTAAGATATGTATTCAAATGTTTTTTTTTCTTTCATGCATTTGTTTCTAACGCATTTATGAGATTATTTCTTTGTTGCTTTGTATGTCCCTCCCCCACAGTATAACCCCTGCTTTCACTGTACTTTATGTTGGTATAATTTGTGGAGGAGAAGGGGAAAAACAAGTCGTTTAAATAAGGATACAGGTGGACCCGTTGCAACAATGAGAAGTACAAGTTGTCATATCGGAAATGAACTTTACAACTTTGGTGGGGGAGGGGAGGATTGGGTGGGGGGCTGGGGGAGGCTGGGAAGGGATGGGAAGGGGGAACAAAGGAGGAGGCTACAATGCTTGATAAGAAATGTACTCATTATCTTGCCCATCTAATTGTAACCCCTATGTACAGTATTTTCACAATAAAAAATAAATTAAAAAAATTTTTTAAAAGAAAGACTTGGTCAAAGCCCAACAAAATAAGCACCAGGAAAGAGTATATGCAAGGGTTGGGATAGGACCAAGGAGACATGGGTAGATAAATGAAGGGGGGAAATGGAGAGAATGCAGTCAGAAATTCATGGTATATATCACAAAATTAGGAAAAATATGGAAAGGAATGGACTGAAGGAGGATGAGAATGTTAAAGGGAGCGACACTGATCAAGATGCATTATATGCATAAACTGCCTTGTTAAATGACACCTTCTTTGAACAACTACAGCTATATGTTACAGTCCTGTCAAAGCAGGACCAAAAAAAATTACAGACATTACTGTCACAACAAGGACACAAATGCAAAGTGGAGGTGATTCTAAACAACCCTTTACTATCTACTATCTGGTCTATGTGGGCCTTTCCACTTCTGCTAAATTTATATGATTTTAGTAGTCCAAGGCAGTTTGACGTATCTCTTCAAAGATAGACGGTAAACTATGTCATTTGGTTTCTCCCACAACCAATAAGGAAGTACAGTGTTTAGTAGGTTTCCGGATATTAGAAGCTATATCCACTACTCCCTGGGTAGCTTTCTCTTGCTCAATTTCTGGGTGACTCAAACAGCTGCTAGTTTTGAGAGAAAAAAAAATCTCTGAATACAAGAAGGCTCTTCAAAAAACCCAGTCTTCCTTGTATGCTGCTCTGTTGTTGGGATATATGATTCATCAGATTCAATAGTGCTTGAAGTGCCAGTTATAAAAGAGATGCTATTTTAAGCCATTAGCAGGGTCTACAGGTGAATCACAGAATAAGACCTCAGAATTTTGGAACAAAGCTCTGCCTTCCTTTGAAAATAACTACTATCTCTTGAGAAACCACATTTAAGCGTGTGATTGAATTTTTGAAAGTGAATATGCAATCATGGTCCACCAATTTACCATGAGACTTGAGCTATCCATTCTGAGCTAGCCTAGCTCTCTGATTCATCAACCCTTCATATGATGATACACAGCAACATGCCAAGAGAAAATGGAAGTAGTTTATATGAGATAGGGCTCAAATAAACCCTGAAGCAACAATTTATACCAGAAAGTGGCATATATGCCCATAGTTCCTAATCCTTCCATGTTGCCTTTTTTCTTCCAGCTCACACCTATAGTATCATGGGGAAGCTCTTTAAGATCAACTGACTGGAAGAGAAATTTGAGCCTGGTTTGTGGATGGTTATGCTTAATATCAAAGTGTCACTTGGAAGTGGGCATTCGTTACAATTTAGTTCCCTTTCAATTGATCTATGAAAAACAGTGATAAAGAAAAGTCTTCATACTTGAAATAACTTCTAGTATGAGGCAGTGTTCACTTTACTTGGATAGAGATATGGCTGACACTATAAGACTACACAAAGTCATAGTATATAGCCATCATTTTAATTGGATATTCATCAACTTGCAACATGACCAGAAAGTTAGTGACGAGCATCTGTAGAAGAGGTGTGTGACCTATTTATATTGTTAGCTATGATCTTTACTATCACCCCAGTTAAAATAGCCATTGTCAAGAAAACTAACAATAACAGATGCTGGGGGGATGTGGCCAAAAGGGAATGCTACTACACTATTCTTAGGAATGTAAACTTGTTCAACGACTCTGGAAAGCAGTACAAAGGTCCCTCAACAGACTAAGCATAGAGCCTTCCCCATGACCCCGCAATCTCACTCCTGGGCATTTATCCAACAAACCAAAACACAGGCCACCAGCACAACTGTGTCCAGTGTAGCATTGTTTACTGTAGCTAAGATATGGAACCAACCTAGATGCCCCTCAATGGATGAATGAATCAAGAAAATGTGGTATATATTCACAATGGAACATTGCCCCATTTATAAGGAAATGGAAAGACCTGTAAAAATTATAATTACCGAAGTAAGCCAGACCCAAAGATCACTAGGGCTCAATAGCTACGTGTAGATGATCATATAAAATGATGTTTATGGAAATGAACTTCAAGAAATGAAAACAAGTGGGGTTTTTTATTTTACTTTTTGTGGGTCTTTTGTGTGTTTTTGACCCCTCCCTTTTTGTCACTGTTTTTTATTTCTATACTCTTGTCCTGTTTGTAAATTTATCTGCTTGGGGGATGGCAAGGGAAAGCACAGAAATAGTGATGCAAAGGATGAACTGATTCAGTAATGATACTCACTAGACACTATGTTGAAAATGACTATACAACTTGGGGTTGCAGGTGAAGGAAGAAAAAATCCGAGAGAAAATGAGGGGAAAGGTGACACTATTCACAAAGAAACATACTCAATACCTAACTAATGAAACTGCAACCCCTCTTTATGTCACCTTTACAATAAAAAAGAGGGGGTATATGAGTAGATCTCTATAAAAGACAACATGAAAATATGTGTATCTTCCATAAATATTAAACAAAAAGTAACCATGGTGAGAGGATTTTAGTAATTAAGCAGATAGGATGACTTTACCCACTAGCATCTTTACCCAATGGATTCATTAATAGTTTCCATGATCACTAAGAGGAAGCTTAGATTTGGTCTCGGCAGCATGGACTTCCATTCACCAAAGCCAATTTAGTGATAGCCAGCAGAAGGCATCAACACTGAATTCCAACAAGACATCCTTCATCTGAGTGGTGATCCAAGGTACCCAGAAGCAGGTTGGTTACAGTAGATTATTTCCATCATGCAAACAACAACAGTTTGCAATTACTGGAATAGATATACTGGAAATAAATGTATTCTCCAAGCAAGCAAGCAATGTATCTGCCAGAATTTTACTCTCTGAATGTACAGAATTTTTAAATTAACTGTTCTGCTATTCCACATAGCTATTACTTTTCATCAAAGACCAAAACAGGATAGAAATTCTCATTAAGTGTCTTTCCAGCATGCCATCATGCATCTTTAGGTCAGCAACATATGATGGAATAGTGGAACCATTTTTGATGAATAACTAGGTAGAAGAACCTTGCTGAGCTTTGGAAATATCCACTAAGACGGTGCCTGTGCTCTAAATTTCCATCTGTATATGATCAATACATGGTGTTCTATAGCCAGGATTCATCAATCTAGTGATAGATAACATTCATTAATACCTTTGGCCATGCACAGGACAATTTTGATTACTAATTCAGCCACATTATGCCTTGGTGGCCAAAGGCCTTAGATTCAAAAGAAAGAGTGCTTCCTTTAAGATACATTAATAATCCCATTGAAGTAGGTTCCATACCAACCACTTTGTGATGCCCACACTTTGAATCAATAGGCAAAAAAAAGATAAAATTTGATGCTGACTGATACTAATTACTGAGGTGTCACAGGGCTTTGATACACAATGGAGGTAAAGAATATGTCTAGAAGAAAGAGATCTCTTGGAGCATCTGTTATACTGTGAGCGTTGTTTGTCACCTCTGAAACGTGTTGGAGTTTGATGGCTTCTTTTGGGTATTAAGAGTCTAAACCTAACCTTAATGATGGTGTTTAGAAACAGGGCCATTGGAACATGGTTAAAAATAAATCATCCTGGTAGAGATCTTATGATTGAATATTGATGGCTTTATGAGATGAGAGGACAGAAGACTTATAAGCACACATGTACCTCTGTCTCTTACCATGTAGAATTCCACCTTGGAAGTCTGCTATCATCAAATGCAAGCCCTTGACCTTGAACTAGAACTGTCAGCCAAAATCAATCTCTTATCTTTGTAACTTGCTCTGTAGTGTTCTGTTCTTAGTAACAGAAAATAAAAAATAAATCATCCATGATTAGAATTTGAGGACTGCTAATGGTACAGACCCTTTAAAAATGAAGGTTTGAGTGATCCTACAGGAGAAGAACCATGACCAACACCAGTATCATAAGAAATACCCTGAATGAAGACTAGAGAGATGAGGTACCTTTTTATGAACTAGATAAATACTAAACACTTTTGCAAAAAGTTAAGAATCAGGCAAGAGTTAGGGTCCAATGTTTTGCTCCTTGGAGAGGTAATTACTGGTTTGATATAAAGTATTCTCTAGTAACATAGTAAGGCCTGATAATTCCCTAAATAATTCCCAGGAAAACAGTCATTTCAAACTTGGATTAGTGTAAGACAATTTCAGCAACTTCCACTCATTTTTCTCTCTCAATGGCAGAGCATTTCAACCAGTTCCTATTCCTTTCATTTTGTGCTCTTTTCTCTGATAGATGACTTCTTCCTAAGGAAAAGTAAGAAGAGTAAGAATAGCATGTCCACATTTTATTCTTCTTTTAATCAGAGCTACATGGAAAGATTCAACTGTAGGGGATTTAATCTGGTCTGAAATTAACTTGAAGCTTTCCAAAAAAGACAAAAATAATTGGCAAAGCACACTTAAATGATCAACACTATGGTTTTCCAGTTTTTGAAAGTTAATCATGTGTTTTTTTCTAAGGGATGTCCAAGTCAGTATTTAGGAAAGTCTGTCTGGCTCCTTCACTGCCCAAATAGGACCTTTGTGCTAGTCTACCCAATATCCCCAAGCCTGCATTTCAAGCCCTAGCCCTAGCCTCAACCTTGGGGATCAGACCTCTTGCTTATCTACCTAAATAATTATCTTCCTCCAGACTCTGTGTCACCAGGGCCCACTCACCTGTGGGGACACCATCTGCTGCCCTTGCTGGCCCCTCCTGGAGAGTCATGACTACCTGTTGCTAGTACTGTTCTCTCCTGCAAAAAGAGTCCACTGACATAGTTGGACTTTCTCCTACCATAAATTCCAGTTCCCATGAGCCTGCCTTTTCTTTAAAACAAAAACAATCCATCCCTCTGTCATAAAGCTCCTCTGTCAGTGTTATGCAGTTCAATTGCCTTAATCTGAAAATATTTCCATTTTAGAGTTTTCAAGCATAACGAAAACAGACTTCGGGTTGCTCAACAAGAGTTATGGGCATGTGATAAATCAAAACAAACACAAAACAAAGGCAAGAGACAGTTGAGGATGGCAATCCTCAAAGCAAAAATACTCTCTATAAACACGAAACACAACACTTCATTAAACAACCTATAAGCAATATTCTAAGCATTATACAAATGGCAACTGGTTAAAACTTAATAACCCTATCAGTTCTGTTTTACAGATTAAATACATTGAGACAGAAAAGTTAATTTGCTTGAGCCCACTCATTTTATAAATGGTACAAGTTAAACTCAAATTTGATAATCCATGATTTGATCTAAGGCATTGTGCTGTGTCTTTTAGTGATTTCTGAGATTCATGCAGCCAGATTTGACATAGGACCACTATAGAACACATTTTATTTTCAATACTTAAAATCCCTCCCTGAAACCTTTTGATGAGTTTATGTGTCTACCTAATGCCATCTTTTTTGGAAGTAATCTTAACTTTTTAGGGTTCTGTCTAAAAACCAACCAAACATGTACATGCACATGTACATTTCCCTATAAGTTGAATTATAATTATTGTTATAATTTCTATGCTTATTCCAAGGTTGGATAATAGATTTACAATAAATGAACCAAAACAGTATGTGTTCTCAGAACCTAACCTTCCTAGTATAACATAAGGATTGCTACATTTTTATTAAGAACATAATTAGATGAAACCCAATGTTTAACATATGTTAGATATTTACATGTCATTTGGATTATAGTATTTTAGAAATTATCATTTTTACTGGATAGTCAAGAACACTGATTTTTTTGTGAACATACTGTACAGAGGAGTTACAATTACATAGGCAAGATAATGAGTACATTTCTTATCAAGCATTGCAGCCTCCTCCTTTGTTTACCCTTCACATCCCTTCCCAGCCTCCCCCCCCCCACCAAAGTTGTAAAGTTCATTTTCGACATGACAACTTGTACTTCTCATTGTTGCAACGGGTCCACCTGTATCCTTAAATGACTTGTTTTTCCCTTTCTCCTCCACAGATTATACCGACATCAAATATAGTGAAAGCAGGGGTTATACTGTGGGGGAGGGACCATACAAAGCAACAAAGAACTAATCTTATAAATGCGTTAGAAACAAATGCATGAAAGAAAAAAAAACATTTAAATACAGATCTAAGGGTTCATTTTCCTAACATCACATTATCTGACCTTTTCTGCTTGACTCATACATATACTAGATATTGCAAATAAGGGAAACCATGGGACCTATGTTTCTGTGGGCTTGGCTTACTTCACTTAATATAATTAAGAACACTGATTTTACTTATCTCATAAATGTAAAAGCAGAACAAAGCAAAGTAAGAGAAAATTTAAAAGCATTTTATAATCTTAGGAGTTGTATAGTTTGGATTTAAAATAAAAATAAAATAAGGAATTATTTGTTCTCACACTATGTTGTCTAACTGTGAAGAACACCTGAGATTAGCTTTCATTAAAGAAATATAAGCCCTGGGTTGGAAATGCAAACTCCTTGGTTTCCTGTGGTTTAACCAGTGAGTCAATTTCCTGTTTCTAGTAGTGTTCTGGTATATCTAAACCTCTATAAAGTTAGATGTGTCAGGTTCTTTAACAAGCCAGAAATCAAAACAACTTCAGGGAGACAACAACTTGGCAATTAACTAGAAAAGAAATAAATTCTGATCGCCAGTGACAAGTTATTCACCAGCCCTCATTCTTAAACTATTAGAGCAAATAAGACGAGAGTGCTTTACCCCAGTGAATAAAGGTATTGAGTTTACCCAGTAGATCACATCTCTAGGAAAAATGATGGGTGGAAGCTATATTGTAATCAGTCCTTCTGAAGTCAGGGTAGTAGGTATTTTCATTAAGAATTCATTGTCTTATTTCTCTATTTTTTTAAACCTAGGATATACCATACAAATAGAATAATGAGCCAGAAAGCTATATATATATATATATATATATATATATACTTTGTCCTGTTAAATTAATTTTAAGTGTTGATCGAGTCATTACAAAATTGCCATTAACCAGATATATAAAACAATGCCTAAAGAATAACTTTAGATAAAAATAATTCATACGCTGAGCAACACTCAAAACAGGAAGAGGTTCTAGGACCTCTGCCCTGAAAGCCTGAGCAGACATCTTCCCTTGTGGTTGCTTGCACAGATTCTTGAACAGATTCTCTGACTTCCCATATAGTTTGGATTTAGCATTTTTTAAAAAGTTCCATTACTTATAGCAGAAGAAGACACAAGAATCGTTTTTCTTCTAATTGTTTCAGAAATATCATTCTGTTTTGCACAGGCTAGATGTAGAAGTAAGGTAAATCATGCAATGTGAGTAGCAAATGAAATAGAATTTCATAAGAAAAAAATTAAAAGAATGAATACTTATTGTTTTTGGAAATTTCAAATTTGTAAGCCAAGACTAAATACTAGGATGGTTCCAAGTAAAAATATAAAATGGATTAGAATCACTTAAACTAATTTATAGGAGAGGAGATTTGAGTAAATATAGCACTTTACTTAAAAGGATGAGTTTAAGAAAATACTTCAAAATGAAAGGAGTCAATTCTGGGAAATGAGAGTTGATCTTAATTTTTTTCATATTTTAAAAAATTACAGTTGTTCAAAGGAGGTGCCACATAACAATGCAGTGTATGTACATCTTGACCAGTGTCACCCCTTCAACTCACCCCCCCTTACTTTTCTTAATTTTGTGATGTACACAATGAATTCTTTACTGTATTATCCCCCACCCCTACTGATCTTATTACTCTTCATTTGTCTTTGCACTTAAACATTTTAGTGTAAGTACAGCTGTCCCTTGACTAGTCATAAAGTAATGTTACTATAAAATGTTTCTCAACTGAAATTATTGTGAATTGAATATGTTTAACACACTTAACTTACTGAACACGAGAGCATAGCAATGAGTTCACTGCAGAATCTTAGTAATTTCTCTGCAGGTTTGGAAGCTGATCAGAACTATGGCTTGGTCTGTGGGCTAGCATACACTACATATGGCTGTCCTGGGAAAAGATTAAAACTAAAACTCATAACTATAGTTGCTACTAAATAAGTGTTGTTTTTACATCATTACTAAGTGGGAAATCATAACTCAAAGCATTTCAAGATAAGAACAATCTGTGTACTCTACTATAGAGAAAATAAGTCTGATTGGAGTACATAGTATGAATGTATGGAAATGTCACAATGAAACCCCTTTATACAATAAATATATAGTAATAGAAACAATTCAAAGAAAACAGAATACAGATACTTCAAGTAAAAACAAGGTGAACTAATCAAAGAAGCACAGAATAAAAGAGTAGAGTGGGGTGATTTTCGTTTATTTTATTTTATTTTTTTATGTGGTGCCAAGGAATTGAACCCAGTGCCTCATGCATGCTAGACACTCTACCAGCAAGCCACATTCTAGCCAAGAGTATAGTGTTTATAGGGCTCATTTATTGTAGCTGATAAGCATGCCCAAGTCAGTCATAGCTCATTAAGTTCATAATGTTATTTATAGATGATCACTAAATGCTTTATTACACTTATGTTAGCACAATCTGGCTTTAGCTCCACAAACTGAGTCCTTTTGGATTTCTTAATCATTAATATAAATAATCCAATGATTGATTTCAATAACATAACAAAAAATAGGAATTGATTGCAACACAGCAATCAAAACTGAGTAACTCCCCAGTACTCATCCAACATGTATAAGCATGCTTTATTACAACAGGTCAGAGCACATTATCCATGACCACCTTTGATATAACAAACTCAAGTTGAAAATATGGGTCCTATATCATAATATGAAGACTGAGTTAAAATTAAATATTTTCAGCAACTAAGTTCAGACAAGTAAGAGAGTGCTAATAAAATGGAACAATTGGTCTGTTGAGTTTTCTAATGCTGGTTTTCTAATATGATGGCGCATGTCAGAAAGGTTCTGTTATTTACAAAGACAAAATATGGAAGTTCTTTTTACAATAGGTCTCCCTTTCATTTTCTATATTATTTAAATCTAGAAAGTCTAAATGTTTACTAAGTACAATCCTAGTTTCTTATAGAAATGTGAGATAAAATATCTACAAAATATTATTTTTGAAATGCCTACTTTATTTTAAACATCATAATTAGTTCATAGACACATTATATTATTCAATTCTCACCAATGTTGTACAATATATACTTTTACTAATAATTTCCTTGATATAGGAACTAAGAGTCATGGATGAGTGATTTAGCTAAAACCTCAGAGTTAAATGGAAAAGTTGGTGGGCTTGACTCTTTTGAGCATAGGATTTCCTCATTGTGTTGTTTTCAGGAGCGCCCTTCTCAGATTAGTCATTTCAGTAACCAATCCAAATGAATAACTCAACTACCTCTTGCCAACTTCTCCCCATTCAACATATAGATCCCTTTGCTACCAAATGGTAGCAAAGTTATGGTAACACTGGGTTATCAGAACTAGATCCCTACAATTTCAAGCAGCCATTCCTTGAGTTAAAAAAAAAATCTTTCTTCCTCCCATACCATCTACTTAATCTAGTTTTGCCCCCTTGATTGCACACAATGATCATTTAAGTATGATATTTCTCAATGCATTGAAGTTATTAGCATGCTATCCCTGGCACCTACTAAAGGAGGAGATTAGCCACTCCTAATACAGTGCTCTTAGTATTCTTCAGAACGTTTGGCCAGTCTTTCTCCAACATGGCGTTTCTATGATGGTGCTCCACAAACTTTGGGAAACTGTGAAGCCTTTTCAACAGTGTATCAGCTGAACCCCAAATCATTCCAGCCCAAAGAATATAGAGCAAAAGTTCAATGAATATTAATTGGATAAAGGAATGAGATTTGCCCACTCTGAATATTAATTAGCAATTACTTTGATCTGTAAGAACTAAGGTTAACTGGCTAACTTCCTTTGTTTTTCTTGTATATCCCCTTTACTCTCCTCCACAAAAGTATCTTATCTGTTCTGCTTTTTGTTTGTTGGTTGTTGTTTTTTCTTATCTCCTATTTTTCCTTCTAGAATTGACTACTTATAAGCCAGTTTTGATTTGTTTTGTTGACAGTCTTCAAAAAAGTGGCAGTTTAGCCAGAATAACAATGAACAAGATTTATTCCTTTATCTTTGGAGTTGTGCTTATTTGATTTTGTTAGTCTTATTTCAAACAAAACAGCCAAGAATTCTTTTTCTTTGATTACCAATGATGAGAAGAAACCCTTTTATATAGTTCTTTTGACCATATACAGGACATTTTTCTGGGCATGGTAAAACTTACAAATAAACAAACATGCTCTTTTCTTTTTGTCAGTCATGGGGTTGAACTCTGGGCCTGGGTGTTGTCCCTCAGCTCTTCAGCTCAAGGCTAACACTCTACCACTTGAGCTACAGCTTAACTTCCAACTTTTTCTGCTTATGTGGTGCTGAGGAATCAAACCCAGGGCCTCATGCATGCAAGGCAAGCACTCTACCATTGAGCCACCCTCCCAGGCCCTAAACATACATGCTTTTAAACCAGTGTTTGTTTAGAGTTACTCATACTGCCTTCTTTTGTTATTCTTCCTTTTCAAAAATGTTCTATTCCCAGGTTCTCCATTCTCTTATTGGCAAACTTTTCCCTAAAATCTCTTCAAGATTTTTAAATAAAATTGTATTAAATTTATAAGGCTAGGGAAGAAAATAATTTTATAGCATTTATTATTTTCATCCAAAAATGTAATGTAGATCTTCAGCACCATTTATAAGTTTAGGGAACAGAATGGCTATAGAACATTTATTATTTTTATCCAAACATGCAATGTAGAACTTCATTACTACTAATCTCATTTGTGTTTCTTATTATATCATTGCTGTTCTTTTTTTCACTTAGGTCTTGCATATTTTCTGCATAGTTTATTCAAAGAATAGTTTATTCATAGATAATCATTTCTACAGTAACTGGCACTTCATTGTGTTTGTAATTTATTGCTATTATAATGAACTTTCATTTATATAAACCTATCTTTTATAGCTTTACTTAACTTTGGTTCCTTGCTCTAACAGTTTCTCAGTTGAGTTTCTTGGGATTAATAATATTAAAAATCTATTAAAGTATCATCTTTTGAAAAATAATTGTAACTTTTGAGTCTACATGATATAATATTGAAGCCTAAAGACTCATGATTCCAGCCTCCTGAGCTCTATCTGAACTCAGATACTTTCTTGCTCTACAACTTAGTTGAGTTATATGCTTTTATAGGTCTCAACTTTCTAATTTGAAAATGAAACCTTATAATAATTAATACCTCCTGGGATTGTTATAAAAATTAAATAAGCTAAGATGTGTGAGTCATTTAGATCTTAGTGAATATAAATAAGAAATCAGAAATATTTCGTTTCCTTTTCATTAGTTAGAATTTGTATCATATTTCTCTAGGTGATGAAACTGGACATGTAATAAGCCTCTAGAAATTTCTTTTCATGGACTCACTGTTTTACATTTTAATTCATACTTTCTAGTCCTAAATTGCCATGCGAGTGTATTTTCCCCTTTTTTGAGAGTCTATTAATGTTTAATGTTCAGTTTTTAACATCAATCTGTTCAAAATTCTTTACACCTTTTTATTGAAAGAAAAAAATGACATTTTATCAAATGTCATTTGTTATCCATTAAGAAATAAAACAGATCCAAGTTTTATTTTTTGGTCTGTGATTATTAAATTATTTTTAATAAATTTTCACTGTCACATTCATAGGATATAATTTTATCCTTAAGTGATTTTGTGTATTTCTAATTCCTTTAGCTCATGTTTTCATAAATATTTGTCATTTTTCCTTTTATAGTTCTTTTGATATTTTTTCTTATTTGTGGAGTGTTTCAGTATGATTTTTTTTTATTAAGTGAATCTGAAAAATGAATCGGAGCCCTGTAACAAAGTTCTTTGGGTGTATGACAATGGATTCCTTAAAAGTATATTTTCAAAACCAGATCATAAAAAAGTACCTGGTGAAAACAAGGTAGCTTACTCATTTAAGCGGAAAACATCTTAGCTTCTTCCAAACCTTTCTGTCAGCTGGTCAAGGATATATATAGACTTAAACATCAGACAGAATTAGGCTCAAATCCTAACATCACCGCCCACCCGCTAAATATGTGCATTTGGCAAGATACACTTTTATCATAGAGAAAAAAGTATAAACTTTCAGTCCCTTTTTAGAGTTACCTTGAGAATTAAATAGACTTATATTTGTAAATCACTGTATACACAACACACAGTACTAGCTCAGTACATGACTTTATATGTTACCTTTAATTTTCCTTGAATAAAAAAATTAATTTTACAATTCGACTAGTTATCTTTTCATAGTATGAATGGCTCAGTGAATTGTGTAAAGATGTGTTTTCATAAAATTATTTCATTGAAATTACTTCACAGTAAAAGGTAAATTTGAATTGAAATATTATCAGGGGCATGATGATGAACTTAAAGCTTGACATTAGATGCTCCAATGAGACATGGAACCATAAGAATGAAATCACAGACGGTTAACAATAGTTTTAGGAAGCCAGGCTGAACGTCTAAACCTCATGTAATGTCTTCCACTCTTTCCTGTCACCATAGCCTTAGTCTCATAGAAACTTGAGAATGGAGGAGAATGGGAGAGCCTTTACCCCCACGGAGGTTTATTCCAGGATCTGCAGATCCACCATCTAATCAACAGCAGAAAAGCACATGTCTCTTTCTGCATGGCAAAACAAACATTCAGGGATCAAAGTGGATTCAAAGCAAATTCTGCCAACCTGCAAAATTTTTGCAAAATAGCAGTGAGACTAAAATCTTATTGAATGGATGCATACTCCATTTTCAAAAGGCATATACAGATATATTTACCTCACTAATCAACTGCATTACACAAAAACATACAACTGTTTCACTCTTTCTCAAAAAAATGTATTAATTTGGGGTTTATGTCCACTGATCAATATTATCAAAAATATTACTCCTATGTAGCTACTCAATAGGCTGAGATTGGAAGGCAGTTTGAAACCAGCCTAGGCAAAATGTGATACAGTAAAGCCATTAGCAGGACCATGTTCATTACTGTACCATAGCCAAGATATGGAATCAACCCAGATGCCCCTTAATGGATGAATGGATATTGAAAATATGGTACATAGGGCTGGGAAGGTGGCCCAGTGGTAGAGCGCTTGCCTTGCATGCCTGAGGCCCTGGGTTCGATTTCTCAGCACCACATAAGCAAAAAGAAAAAAGCCGGAAGTGGCGCTGTGGCTCAAGTGGTAGAGCACTAGCCTTGAGCTGAAGAGCTGAGGGACAGCGCCCAGGCCCAGAGTTCAGGCCCCACGACCGGACCAAAAAAAAAAGAAAATATGGTACATAAATACAGTGGAATTTTACCCATCTATTAGAAAGAATCATTTGTGAAGAAATGGAAGGTTCTGATAAAATCATACTAAGTCAAACTCAGAGAGACTAGAATTAATGTATAAATCTATAAGTCAATACTTTGAGTGGGCTGAAGGTGTGCACAAATGTATTGTCTAAAATGTGGTAGATTCAAGGATTCAGCCTTCCTGAGAAAGGCTGACAGTTCCACAAAATAAACACCAGGAAATCTGTATTCAAAAAGGGGGCTATGATCAAGGGGAGAGGGCTAGATCATTAAAGACAGGAAGACAGAGAAAGCAGTCATAAAATTCAATGCATATTCTATGACAGTAAGAAAACTGAGGAGGGGCTGGGAAGGTGGCCCAGCGGTAGAGCATTTGCCTTGCATGCATGAGGCCCTGGGTTCGATTCCTCAGCACCACATAAGCAAAAAGAAAAAAGCTGGAAGTGGTGCTGTGGCTCAAGTGGTAGAGAGCCAGCCTTGAGCTGGAGAGCTGAGGGACAGCGCCCAGGTCCAGGGTTCAGGCCCCACGACTGGACCCAAAAATAAAAAATAAAAAAAAAGAAAATTGAGGAAAGAGTGGGAGATGGGATTGGGAGGGATGAGTGAAAACCTTGAAAGGGGTGACATTGATCACATTCATTGTATTTGTAAGTTGTTGAATGTCAATTCCTTTATGCAGCTACCTAAATTATGTATCTAAAAGCTGGGTGAGGTAATGCCACACCATCATTTCACCTGCACAGGAAGCAGAAACAGGATCATCACAGTATCACAGTCCAGGCTAGTCCTGCAAAAAGTGAGACTCTGTTCAAAAAATAAAGAAAGCAAAGAAGGATTCGATCTGGTGCGAGAGCAGTAGAGTGTCTGCCTACCAAACATGAAGCCTACCCAACATGAGTACCTCATTTACTGAGACCTGAGTACCACCAAAAAAACAAACATGAAACTAGAGTACCAACAAACATGGGAGGCGAGTACCACCCAAAACAATTTACTTGTGTTTAATTGTCAATGAGAGAGCAGTTATGAGGAAAATAATATATATCTGTATATGTCAATATCATGAATTTCTCCCAGGTTTTAAAGATGACAGATTTTAAAATAGTATTATGATAGGCCAGTTGCCTAAACTAAGGATGACTTAGGTAAGCACAGCTAAGAATAAAAACTAGCAAACCAAGCTTGTCTCTCTACTAAGCAGGGTCCCTGGCTGACACAGGATGGAACTGGATCCCTCAAGGTCTCAGGATGTATTATTTACTGATGATTTGTAACAGTAGCTAATTCAACTGTATCCATTTACATTCTAAAATAAGGAACCCTCACCCTACCATTTCTCTGCTGTCCTTTGCTTGATAACAGCAAAGGCATTTCAGGAACTTCCCCTGGATCAGGTGAACATGAATTGTACCTACCTTTTGTCTCTTCTGCCCCGGTATGGTCTCAGTTATTATGGCTTTTCTGTTTTCCCCAGATTACTCTTGATGGAGTGTCTTTTCAATATACCATAACCCTTAAAGGAAATGAAATGGATAAATGCTTCTAGTTCTTTGTTGCCTTAAGTAATGTAAAAGTGGTTTTTTGGGCAAAAAGAAAAAATATATATAATTTCAAACATTCAAATACTATAAAATTTTAAAGCAATCTCCATTATTCCTTATCCTATTTTTTTTCTATTTGTCTGAGATCAAGAGGACAGATTTCGTTGAGCAATCAGGTCTATGCTTCCTTATAAATGAGTGTAATTTTTTTTTATTACTTTGTTCACCCCAACTCATCAATTGTCTTCTGAGAAGTCCTTGTGTTTTGTCTTTAATGATATAAAAGAAGCTGTCAGAAAACATTCTTACCAAAGAGCAAAATCAACAATATAGAAAGATACATTGTTTTCCTTCAGATTTTCAAGTTTCTATTGACTAGATAGATAAGTGACAGCCTTTCTCAAATGTGTGACTGAAATATCTATATATCCCTGCAGCGGTTCATCTTTGATTTTCAATGCCAAGGAGAAAAGACATTGTTTTCCTCGATCACCTGACATAGTGATTGACATGCTTGTGCAGAAACAAACCCAATAGAATCCAGTCTTCACATAAAGCCTCAGCATCAAGAGATAACCAAGAAATTTGCTATGAATAGACAGCTGACCCACATTTTTTCCTGTTAGGCATTTCTGTATTACATGTCCCCATTTTAAAAATAAGAATACATACAACAGCCTATTTATTTTCATTTCCAAATACACTTCTCTGAGAAGTGGCTACAACTGACCATTAGTCAAAATGGAACCCATTCACTGAGGTAGGCTACATACATTAGCAGATACATAACAGAACCTTAGATGTCCTGCATGAAAAAGCCATGTTTTTCCTAACATTTGTTTTATCTTAAAGAAATCATTGTTTTTTTTCCTGAATGTAGGTATATCAATATATCACTCTGCTTGTATTTTCTGTCTGTCCAACTTTATTAGACTTAATGTAAGCAAGAGACTCCATTTTGTTCTATTTAGGGATTCATGCTGTCTGCTATCTTCTCTCCATGCTGTCTGCATTCATGCTGTCTGCTATCTTCTGTTAAACAATCAAATTCTACCCATTTCAGGCTCTCAATACTCTGCAGCTCACTTTTCCTTCGAAGGCCATGTGCACAGCCACCCTCCAGTCTGACTCTGCATCCACATGGCCTCCATCTTATCAATTCCTGCAGAGATTGTGGATAATATCCTTCACAAGCCTTCCTCAACTGAAACTTCCTCTTCCAATCCAGGCTCCACAGACCATTCACAGTGGCTCATTAACTGAACTCTAAATTCAAGTGAGACCCGTGAATCACATGTGGTGACTTTTCACATGATTCTTAAATAAATGTATCTTTGTTCTCATGATACCAGCATCACTATATTAGTCTCTCTTAAATTAGTATCCAAACAATCTGCATACTTTTTTTCCCCTTAGCCTTTGGCATTTTTCATAGCATACAGATGGAGTATTTCGAGAGGAGTTGTCAATTCAACTACATTGGATTCTAACTCATCCATTTATCAGGTTTTGATTTTGTCTCTTTCTTGTAGGTAATTACAAAGCATTGCTCACCAAGTGTGCATATGCAGTTACCCGGCCTACCTCCTCAGGTTCCTCTAAGATTCAAGGAAGATAGCATAAAATAATCTAGCAGATACACAGTTAGTGCTCTTCCCTAAGAATAATAAAATTAAAAGTTGCTTCTTTTGTTTAACACTAGATGTAGTCTGAGACCCTAGAAAGGGATCTGTGATCACACTCCTAACATCTTGCAGGTTTCTTTGAGGAATGTGATGTTCTGGAGGTTTTGTTTTTGCTTCCAAAGGAAAAGAACATCAGAGGAATTATATTCTAATGTATCTGGATTTCAAAGACATCTTGAATCAAAAAAAGCTAAAAGAAATATTGCATGACTTTACCCATGGACTGGACTTGGGGCATCTGAAAATGCTGATCTCATAGAAATAGGGAATAGGACCCCTGGTTATCAGAGCCAGGGAGGGCAGGGAAAAAGAGAACATTGGCAGACATTGAACAATAGGTTGAAAGTTACAATCCATCTCAGAATCTTCTTTTATCTTTCAAAACTAAAATTCTATACCTATTTCTTCTTCCATAAGACCTTTAATAACAACGATCCTATGTCCTACTTTTTATAAACTTGACTACTCTGGCCATTTCTTACACATGAAATTATATGGTAATATGTAACATGTATTCATAACATCATGAACACATGAATGTGTGGCATTTACTTTGGATGAAGCATACAATGATACATTATTATTTTTTAACTGTTCCAGGTTTGCAGTATTTTTTTCTACTAATGCAGTATATTCTGTATATGTGTAATGTATTATCGTCCAATATCTCAACCTTGAATATGCTCATACATGCATACACGGTTTTCTGAAGAAAGTTTTCCATATGTATAATAAAAGATGGGGAGTTTTATGAGGCAGGTATAATGGACCCTGTGACATGACACCAGCTTCCCTTTCGGAACTGAGCCACCAATTTCTCCTGCTGACAGGAGTTCGTGCTTGATAAGACATCAGGTGAGACCTTCTCTGAGAACTTCTCTGAGACTAAAAGAGGTGGCATTACATAATGCGTTGTGAAAGGATATGAAGAATATGTCCTGGACCTCCATGTGGATTGATTCTGAGGAATCAGCTTCTTCCTTTACATTAGACACGATCCTAGATACACAAGTGATACCAAGTGACTTCTGGTAAGAAAGGTAGAAATGAGTATAATGTATACCAAGCAAATGGAAGAAGATCGCAGAGGAAGGAAATTTAAAGCACAAAGAAATATGACCTGTTTTCTAGCAGGCTCAGTTGTAAGAAATCTTAACCAGCAGACAGAAAGGATAACAACTGACTTGGTAAGCAACAAGCCTGCGGATGCAGTCAAATAATAGGACTATCCATAGGAAGAGAAAGCAACTAACCATAATAAAGCAGGGTTTTTTTTTTTTATTGTTAACACTTATGCTAGCTACAAATGCTAGCTATACTACAAGTATTAGGATGTCCATTACAAATCACAAAATTAAATCTTAGAAATATTCAGTAATTTGCCAAGATCTCATAGCTAGGAAGTATATTGGAAAGATTCAAATTTTTCTCTGTATTACTTTTCCATTTAAATCACCATATATTCTTACAGAGTATATACTTACAAGGGATAGAAAATGTTTCATGATATTTGAAATGAGAGGTCGGAATCCTTTCTACATACAATGGTCATCACAACTTAATGTTTGAAAGTATATGTTAAATACAGCATGGAGATATATACCTCTAACCCTAGCTATCTGGAAAGCAGAGGTTGGAGGATCACGAATTCAAAGCTAACCCAGGCAGAACCTCAAGTTCTTGTCCCAAGAGCAAAGTATAAACAAAAACCTGGGGTGTAGCTTAAGTTGCTGAGAGCTTGTCTAGCATGTATGAGACACTGGGTTCAATCATAAGTACTTGAAAAATGTGTATGTTAATTTTATACATAATAAAACACTCATACATAGATTATAATGTATAATTATATACATGTATAATAAATATAATTATATACATGTATAATTTTATACATGTATAATTTTAATTATTTCTTAAAGTCTATGTTCACAAATTAACTCATGTTCTTTTTTTGGGGGGGAGGGGGTCCAGTCGTGGACCTGAACTCTGGGTCTGGGCGCTGTCCTTCAGCTCTTCACCTCAAGGCTAGCGCTCTACCACTTGAGCCACAGCACCACTTCTGGCTTTTTTTTTCTGCTTATGTGGTGCTGAGGAATCGAACCCAGGGCCTCATGCATGCAAGGCAAATGCTCTACCACTGAGCCACCTTCCCAGCCACTCATGTTCTTTTCGAATAGAAGCATGATGATATTTTACAAAAGGAAGCTGTGGTTTCTTGATTAGTAAATGACCATCATCAGTAGTATCAAAATGTTAGACAATTCTGCAAAACTGAAGGAAAATTGGTTGATTTAATAAGCCATGTAGGTTTTTGGGTTTTTTTAATTAAATATTTTTTATTGTAAAGATACTATACAGAGAGGTTACAATTACGTGAGTAAGGTAATGAGTACATTTCCTATCGAGCATTGTTACCCCCTCCTTTGTTTTTCCTCTACTATCCCTTATCTCCCCACCTCCCCAACTTCTCCTTCCCCACCCCCCTGAAGTTGTAAAGCTTTCTCATTTGTCAATTTTAAATCACAAATTAAAATACATGGCTTATCAACTTTTCTGATTGCTGATAAGCCATGTGTTGATAATTAAAATTTATACACAATGACCAGAATCAAAATTTTATATGTGTGTCATATGTCTAATTTATCTAAAGTTTTTCATTCAAATTCATTCTTCATTAAATAATGAATTAAAAAATGGGTGAAAATGATTGAATCAGATATATACTAATGGTTCAGATACCAGTGAATAAAAAGTTTAATGTCCATCCATTTTTTTGGTCAAACTACTTCTGTAATATTTCAAACATTCAAAATAAGCTCAGGTTTTTCCAATTGAGAATGTAATGCCTCTATTTTACAACTAAGTTTACACATTGTTTTTGGCAAAGTTGATCCAAAGTCTTAAAAGATGTTGATAAACATCAACTCTGACTGTGAAACTGCTTTGACCTTTCAGGTGCCTAGTAGAAAGTTAAACTTGCTTTTAACTATGGTGGGTTTCCCTTGTTATTGTTATGGAGTGGAGATTAAGCAAATATTTTCCCTGTGAGCTCTCTTGCTCAAGGCTAGTGCTCAACCACTTTGAGCCATAGCTCCACTTTCCAGTGTTCTGGTAGTTAATTGGAGATAAGAGTCTCATGGACTCTCCTACTCAGGCTGGCTTTGAGCTGCAATCCTCAGATCTCAGCCCCCTAAGTAGCTAGGATTACAGGTGTAAATCACCAGCTCCTGGCTAGATTTCAAAGTTTTATAAACATGGGTTCTGTGTTCTGAACCTTGTGGAACACTTTATATGTTATTTAACCCCTGCAACCTACCATATTCTTTTTCTGTGCTGAGATAGGGAGATATATTCACAATATCAGATAGTAAGGAATACCTTGACCCTGGATTTAAGTTCAGCTTAAAATATGCAAATGACTCAGTATACATGATGATTACGATTAAGCAATATCCTTGAAATTTTTACCTACCTTTGACATATACCTTTTCCCTTGTGTGATTTTCCTCTTTTTACTGTTTATTTCCTGCATGTGTGCTGTTTCACTTTATATTACAAAGCTCTAGGGAATAGGAAATTTGTGGAGAACCACCAATGTATTTCCTCTATTTTTTTCTCCTAACCTCTCCCCTTTCCTTTACAGCACATGCCAGAGAAAATCATCTCATTGTGGACATAAAAACCTTAAAAGTACCAAATATCTGATGCATTTATTTTCATATGTATAGAATTTGAATGGATATAAAGGGGCTAGATCAAAGAAGGGATTTCCTAGCTGTGAACTACAGAGTCAAAGAAGAAATCAAGTGAACTTAGTCACACAAATGATTCTGTAGTCTTCGTCTCTTGAACTCTCTAATTGTTTAAAAACTTGTTTGAAAACAAGTTTGTTGAAAATTCAGAACTTCCCTCATTAATTCATGTGATATTTATGATATAATAATCAAGAACATGGATTCTGAATGCATAGTCTAATTATAAATCTATACTGTCTACCATGGCCCAAGTTCCTCTCTGAGTCAGACAAGGCTTCCTTGCATATAAAATCAGCTTAATAATCTTTTTCACATGATTGTTAGAAGTTCAGATGCCCTACTAACCTTAAAACACAAAGAACAATACCTAGCACATACAGTATTCAGTGTGTTAGATTATGAAATCTCTTACATAAGATAAATAGAATGCTCCTGCTGATTATATAAATGATAGAAACTGTATAAAACACCTTTAAAAAGACTTAATGGCCTATAAGCCTAGCTACTCAGGAATCTGAAATGTGAAGATTGTAGTTCTAAGCCAAACAGGCAGGAAAGTCTATGAGATATTTATCTCCACTTATCTGCCAAAAAGAAACTGGGACTCAAATGGTAGAGTACTAGGCCCAAGCACTATGCACAAAACTTGTTTTAATCTTCACCAAAACTTATAAGTCACTCTGACTGCAAACACTCCATGCCAATAAAAATCCTAGGCTAGTGTTTTAGGATTTGCAATTGCTGTATCTTGACCTTTAAAACATGTGGCAGCATCTTGAATAAAAGCCATTGCTCAACACGGAAACTTTAAATCCTAAAAGCAGAACTTAGCCTTCCTGAGAGAGCTGATTCGTTTCAACACTTTCACCGGCTCTCTTGAGTGAATTGTGTACCGTGTTAAGTATGAAAACTAGCTAAGACCAGGTCTTGATGAATTGTTATTTTCTGACCTTTCTATGCAGAAAGAAAATGTAAGATAATCTTGCATTTATATTGAAGCAAATACATTACCATCTAGGTCCTCTTACCCAGAATATGATCACCTTGCTGGCTTTTCTCAAATGTTTGCTTTAGTTACCTAATTTTAATCAGAAACTGTACATATTCCATGTAGCACAATGAAAAACTAACTGCTTACGGAACCCAAAACTCAATGCCTCCAGTTCATGTTTAATTAAGTCTATATCAATAACTCCACAAAGAACCCACATCCTCATAGAATATAACGCTATCTTCTTTGATGCTAAAGTCAGATACTTACTGCTGGCAACCCTGGAGCCTCTCAGGAGGCCTGGCCCCCATCCAGGCTATGCTGCTTTTCCCATGGGGTAGCCCTACCACTACTGACAACTCCATGGGGGATGATATGCCACCACTGAGCCCCCTGGTTGCTCAGCAACAACACCTTGTGACTGCTCCACAAAGACTACTAGGCAACAGGGCTGAGTTGCACCCAGCTGTTCTCCAGCACTCTCACAAGCTCAATGGCGCTCAAGAGGGCCAAGTTAACAGGAAGCCAGGGACCCCTACTTCTTCAAGTGACTACTTATATAATCTGCACACACAGTTCTTGGACTACTCGATGGCTGTTGCTAAATAAAAATCAAGACAGAGTTTGTTCGTAGCCTGAAAGATACCCTTGAAAATACTCTTGAGTTAAACTCTGTCCTTGGAGACTTGGGGAGGCTGACAGAAAATCTAGGGCATCAGAATCCAAATTTCTGGCAAATTTTAAGTATTCGCAGCTATTGCTTATTAAATTATATTTGAAACATAACTTTGAAGGTTTTCCAAAGAATTTAGCTATTTACCTACTTTCTCTTCATAGATGGAACATTGGGAAAATATAACTTTTTAAAAATCATACATATTTTTATTTTTTATTGTGAAAATACTGTACAGAGGGGTTACAATTACATGGGCAAGATAATGAGTACATTTCTTATCAAGCATTGTAGCCTCC
>NW_012267420.1:1540092-1601145 GCF_000151885.1 Dipodomys ordii
AGAGGGAGGGAGGGAGGGAGGGAGGGAGGGAAGAGAAAGAGAGAAAGAAAGAAAAAGGAAGGAAGGAAGGAAGGAAAAGGAAAGAGAGAAAGAGAAAGAGAGATAAAGTAAATAGGTAGGAGGGAATGAAAGGAAAAGGGGAAAGGAGGAAGGGAGGAAAAGAGAGAAGATTGGAGAAAGAAAAACAGAAGGAGAGAGAAAGGTAACCTACTTCAGGCATTTCTAGTCAGGCCCTTTACTTCTTATCTATGGTTAAACACATGCTTACATCATCAACTTCAACATCCCACACAGTTCCACACCCTAAAATTCAACACATCTAAAATTAGCCATAATTTTCCATTCACATCTGATTTATACCTTAGAAGACAAACACATAACAAATCTTAGAACACCTTCAAAACCTAAGTACAGCCTTGCCACATTGTCCCCAGTGTTCCTTACCTCTCAGAGGCATTTCGCAAAGGCACATGGGCGTTCAGCCAGTATATCACAGCACAGATAAAATTCCATTACTCTCATGATTCAAGACCTTCTATCAAGTTTAAGAATTTTTTAGCATGCTATGAAATCCTAAAAGCAGGATTTTGCCTTCGTTATAAGAGCTGACTAGTTCTAACGTGTTACTTTCATGTGCATTTCCTGTGAAACTTTCAGACATGTCTGCTGCTGTCTTGTGGAATGCACACTCCATTCTGATGAATGCTTCACAGTTCTGAAACACATCAGGCATGTCTATGCTCTTTCCTCTTCTCAAGATACATCCCTTTGCCTTACAAACTATTGGTTATCCTTCAGACCTGGCAATAATGTCACCTCCTTTGAGCATCTATCCTTGATTTTATGATTACTTATAAACATACCTCAGCATGCTCATACTTAATTCATCTTGCTATGATGACTTGATTCACATTGCTTTCCAGCTATTAATCCATCTGCCGTTAAGCCTTTGGTCTTCAAGAACCATATTCTATGTGACTTGATCTCCCTTGGACCTGGCTCATTCCTTAACACTAAGGAGATGGTAAACTAAAATCAGTGAACAACAATTTAACCTAAGGCAGATTGTAAACTGCACAAGGATTTAGTTTCTTTTCATTTTTAACCTCATTTATGTTCTAAGTGACAGCACCTAGCAAGAATGGGAAAGTAAGTAATTCATTCAAAACTGAAAGTAAAATTCAATCTCCTTAATCTTGGCCTGGTTTTCTTAGTAAAACATAATGAGTCACTATAGTGTAAACAACCAAATATTCCCATAGTGATTTAATTCATTCAGTAAAAAGGCTAAAATAATGAGATTGACTATATTCCAACCCCTAGCCCTCTTTTTTTGGTGGTGCTGGGAATTCACCACTGAACTGCAACCGCAGCCCACATTCCTTTTATGATAACATAAAATTCATAATAACATAAAACCCAAGGGAGCTACATATTCAGATAATGACCAAACACTGACCTGAATCACTTGCAAGGAGGACTATTTCCCATTTCAATCAGCAGCTCTTAAAACAAATTTTGTAAACATAGTTTATTCAGTAATATTTTTTGCAGCTAGAGTAGGGAAAGTAGAATAAAAAATTAATTTACAGCTAACCAAAAAGAACTTATCATAATTTAAAACCTGTTAAAAATTCAAAACACAGAATTTCCTCAACATCTGTCTCCCGCAAAGAGCTAATAGAAAAATTAAATTAGAACAGGAGCCAATAGAGCATAAAAGACCATGAATATATTAGCCAAGGGTAATTCCACAAAGCCACTCAACCCTTTCTCTCACCACCTCAGAAGCTATAGAGTCATAGAAGCCTCCATTTTCATGCTTTTTCCCTGCATTTGCTTAAACAATCTTGTTAATAAATATTTTCATATTAGACTTAATCTGATTGTCTATGTTAAATCAATCTACACAAGTTCTTATCAGTGGAAATCTGAATTATGATCCTGTCCATGTTAAGAAACCTGGAGAGATGGGGCTGGGAAGGTGGCTCAGTGGTAGAGCGCTTGCCTTGCATGCATGAGGCCCTGGGTTCAATTCCTCAGCACCACCATAAGCAAAAAGAAAAAAGCCGGAAGTGGCACTGTGGCTCAAGTGGTAGAGTACTAGCCTTGAGTTGAAGAGCTGAGGGACAGCACCCAGGCCCAGAGTTCAGGCCCCACGACTAGCCTCCCCCCCCAAAAAAAAAGAAAAAGAAACCTGGAGAGAATTCTTAGTCTGTTCTGAGCTATGGATTCCATTTACTAGTACTAATAAGGTCATCTTTCTCCAACTGGAAAGACATTAGTGTTGGAAATACATGACTGCCAGACAGTAATAACTACTACATGATAAAATTTGGGTTTCATATCTAAAATATACCTGGAACACAAAGAACTAAATCCCCACAACAAATCCTCAAAGAAACAACTGCCTGACAAATAAGTGGGCTAAAGACTTACAGAGAAACTTCTCTGAAGAGAAAAGAAGGATGGCTAATACACAAGAAGAAATGCTCAACCTCTCTAGCCATAAAAGAAATGCAAATCAAAACAACACTGAGATACCACTTGTTCAACCACTTTGGAAAGTAGTATGGAGGTTCCTCAAAAGACTCCACATAGAGCTGCCCTATGACCCAGCAATCCCACTTTTGGGCATTTACCCAAATGATCATAAACAAGACCATACTAAAGCTACCAGCACAATTATGTTTATCACAGCATTATTTACCATAGCTAAGATATGGAACCAACCCAGATGCCCCTCAGTAAATGAATGGATCAAGAAAATGTAGTATATATACACAATGGAATTCTATGCCTCCATCAGAAAGAATGACATTGCCCCATTTGTTAGGAAATGGAAAGACTTGGAAAATTTATATTAAGTGAAGTAAGCCAGACCCAAAGAAACTAGTATGTCTGAGGCAAGCAGAAATGGTCATAAGATGATGTTAGGCAAAATGAACCCCAAGATAAGGACTCAAGTGGTTTTCCTTTCTTGCTATTGTTTCTAACATATTTATAAGGTAATTGTTTTGTTGCTTTGTATGTCCCTCCTCCATGGTATAACCCCTGTTTTTACTGTATTTGATATTGGTATAATTTGGGGAGGGGAAGGGAAAAAACAAATTGTTTAAATAGGGATACAGGTGGACCCATTGCAACAATGAGATGTACAAGACATTATGTCGAAAACTGAACTTTACAACTTTGGTGGTGAGGGAAATGTAGTTGTGGAGATGGGAGGAAAGGGATGGTAGGGGAAAAACAAAGGAGGAGGCAACAATGCTTGATAAGAAATTTACTCATTACCTTGCTCAAATAACTGTAACCCCACTGTATGGTATTTTCACAATAAAAACTTATTAATAAAAAATAAATAAATAAAATTTGGATATGTAGACAATATACTTGGCAGAGTGTATCTGAAAATATGATTTACACATTAAAATACTAGATACCATTGTTGTGTTTAAACTCAGGAAGTGCTACACTACTTAAACATACCATTACTTGTTTACATTGCAGCATAATCATAACATCTTTTTTTAAGTAAATACTTTTTTCTCTCCAGTATTAATCTTAAATCTGCAGGTAACTTTCAGAACCAGTTTAACCATATATCGGCAGTCTTTTATTTTCCTCCTGTGTAGTACTAGGGTCTCGAGCTTGCAAAGTAAGCACTCTACCACTTGAATCACATGCCAGCAAGTTTATTTATTTAATTTTTGAGATAAGGTATTGCAAACTTTGCCTGGACTAGACTCAAAGGCTTTGTTTGAATCTACCTGCCTCCAAGTGGTTGATATTATAAGTATGTTCTCCCATGCCTGGAAAGACAACTTTTAAGATAAAAATAATAGTCACAAGTAGGGGAAATACTGTAAGTGATAGGAAAAGTACTGATTCTTAGATGATCATTAATCACCACAACACCACAACAAAGCAACCAGAAAATAGTAGTATCAGTCTGCTAGAAATAAACTAAAAAAGCAAAAAGATAAGCAACTTCTGTAAATAATACAGTGAGTGATCATGCTTTGTTTTTTTTCTTTATATACTCAACAGCCCCTTGACAATAACAGTTTGTACAATCAGCAGTAAATTAATCTTTTATTACTAAACTGGTTCTGCTTATGAGTATCATATTCTTTTAATATCTATAGATAGATAGATAGCTCTGATAGCTACAAATTTAAAGTCTTCATCTAGAATTTAAGGCCAGAACTATAGCCTTAATCTATCTTTCACTCTTTTTTTAAATAATATTTTATTGTAAAGGTGATGTACAGAGGGGTTACAGTTACATAAGTAAGTTACATAAGGACAATGTACTTATGTACATTCTTTGTCAAACAGTGTTACCCCTTCCCTCATTTTCTCCCACTTTCTATCCCCCGCACCCAACTCCTCTTTTTCCCAAGTTGTAAAGTTCATTTGCATATAATGTCTTGTGAGTATCACTGTCTAATTGGTTCATCCTTTGTCCTTTGTCTCACCATTTTGCTGTTCCCCTTTCCTTCCCCAAATCATATATATATATAATACAGAGTACCAACATCCAAAACAGTGATAACAGAGGATAAAGTAAAGGGAAAAATAAGAAAGAAAAAATAAATAACTTCACACAGTACATTAAAAACCAACAACTCTTCTTTCCATATCTTGGAGTTCATTTTAAATAGCATCATTTTATATGGTCCTATGTACATAGCTATTGAGCTATTGTGATCCTCTGCTAGGACTAACCTAGACATATACTAATTTTTACAAATGAGCGAAACCATGGACCTATGTTTCTTTGAGTCCAGCTTACTTAATATGATTTTTTTCAAAGTCTTTCTATATCCTTCTGGATGGGGAAACGTCATTTTTTCTAAAGGAAGCATAGAATTCCATTATGTATATATACCATATTTTCTTGATCCACTTATCACTAAGGGGCATTTGGGTTGGTTCCATATCTTAGCTATGCTAAATAACGCTGAAGTGAACATAGTTGTGCTGGTAGCTTTAGTGTGGCCTTGTTTGTAATGATTTGGGTAAATGCCCAGGATTGGGATTGCTGGATCATAGGGGGACTCTATGTTTACTCTATACTGCTTTCCAGTTTACATTCCCACCAACAGTGTCATAGCATTCCCTTTTGGCCACATCCCTTCTGTTGTTATTTGTTTTCTTGATAGTGACCATTCTAACTGGGGCGAAGTGGAATCTCAATGTAGTTTTGATTTGCATTTATTTTTATGGCCAGAGATGTTGAACCAGAGGGATTCACCACCAAATTCTATAAGGCCTTCAAATGAGAATTCACTCCAATACTCTTTAAACTCATCAACGAAATTGAAAGTCACTACCAAACTCCTTCTATAAGGCCAGCATAACCCTCATCCCAAAAATAAACAAGGACCAATCAAAGAAAGAGCATTATAGATCCATTTCTTTAATGAACATCGTTGCAAAACTTCTCAGTAAAATTCTGGCCAACTGACTTCAACAACTAATCGAAAAACTCATATACTATCATCAAGCAGGATTCATTAGGAATGCAAATCTGATTCAATATATACAAGCCAATTAATATAATTAAACACATCAATAGGAGCAAGGATAAGAATGACATGATCATCTCAGTAGATATGGAAAAAGCATTTGACAAGATACAACACTCCTTTATGATGAAAGCTTGGGAGAAACTAAGAATCCATGGAATATTCCTCAACATAATAAAGGTTGTATATGACAAGCCTACAGTTAGCGTTATACTTAATAGTGGAAAGTTAAAACTATTTCCTCTAAAATCAGTAACAAAACAATGATGTCTGCTCTCTCAACTCCTCATCATTATAGTGTTGGAATTCGTAGCCAGAGCAATAAGGCAAGAGACAAACATAAAGGGGATCCAAAGAGGCAAAGAGTAAAACTCTCCCTCTTTGCAGATGACATGGTCCTGTATTTAAAGAACCCCTTAGAATCCTTTCCCAAGTTACTTAAGCTGATCCAAAACTCTGTAAAAGTAGCAGGGTATAAAATTATCCCACAAAAATCAGTATCTTTACTCTATGCCAACAACAAGAAAAGGGAGGCTGAAATCTGAGAAGCAATAGCCTCAAAAATAAAATACTTAGGAATTAACATTTTACTCTTTATCTCCTCCAAGTCCTTACATTCTTCACAGCTCTGTCCTTTTCTTTCCTGTAGTTGTACTTCTGCTGTTACTGCTCTGCCTTTCAAGAATACTCACTGAAATTCTCCTGACATCTAAGAACCATCCCAACCAGCACATCCTCCATGCAGTCTTTCTGATTAACCTCAAAGCTAATTTTGTTTTTCAAAAACCTTACCACACTTTCTGTTTCCTCTACAGGACCTACTGCACTCTGCCTCAAAAGACAGCTGTATGCGTTATCTTCTCTCACCTCCCCACACAGACAGAAGTCTAAATGTACTACAGGAAAGATGGAGTCTCACTCATTCCTGTTCTACAGCACTTTATCACCAAACAACATCAGCAGCAGAAACAAAAAAAGAAAAGCCCTGAATGCAGGAGGATTTTTTAATAGACATTTGCTTGTTGGAATTCAGTTATGTTTTCATCTCAAGTATGAAAAGTTACAGCATTCTGTAAAAACTTACATAAAATATCTATCATTAGCCATTATATATAGCATCAAAATTTGTAATTATAAGCCAGGTGCCACTGGCTCATGCCTATAATCCTAGCTACTCAGGAGGCTGAGATCTGAGGATTGAAGCTGAAAGCCACCCAGGGCAGGAAAAGTCCATGAAACTCTTACTTGAATAAACCACTAACAAAACCGGAAGTGGCACTGTAGCTCAAGTGGTAGAGTGCTAGACTTGAGCTGAAGAGCTGAGGGACAGAGCCCATACCCAGAGTTCAAGCCCCACAACTGACCAAAAAAATGTAATTATAGATGCTATTTAGAATAATATATGCACCTGTTTATATATATATATATATGCATTATAGATAAATAAAAAGATAGACAGATGAAGAACTGAAATCACTTCCTTCATAGTGGTGAAAATATGCTGAGAAAAAAATCCTAAATCTCAAGAAATAGATTCTCAGAGGCACATGACTAAAAGATGAGTTAGTTTCACATAAAGCTTTTTTAATTTCTGGCTTTAGGGATATTTTCCCTAAAATTGTTTTCAAAACACATGTTTATATATTTTCTCAAATGTTAATTGCAAATCATATGGGAAAAAGGTTCCCTCTTTATTACTTATTTCTCTTCAAAATAATATATAAATATTTAAATGGTGTGAATTTAAAATAAAATCAATTAATAATTAAGGAGAAATATGATAAATGATATTTATCTAAACAAATTATACTTCTTTTTCAACTTAAATGACAAAGAATACAGCCAAGAATCAAGATATTAAAAATACTGGTCTTCAGTCCAATAAATCTTATCAAGACATATATTCTAAGAATGCTCACAGTTTTTCCACCTAAGACTGTCCTACAACCTTAATCAGAGCCAATATATGCTTCTACTTTATTTAAACCATCTGTCACCAGTTTGGAGGATGGAAACAAATATTCCCTTTGGAAGCATTCCCTCCTCTATTCTCACTCCATTAGATCCAGTTATTTTAAAAAATGGCATTGAGACCAGATCTGACAAATTAATTTCAAATGCAGGTAAACACAGTGGTTGATGACTCTTGCCTGCCACAAGCTTATTACATTTCCCTGTCGCAGAAATTGCATCAAGCATGGGCTTCTGATACATGTTGGTCCATCTAGCAACTGCTACTGAAGACATACACTTTCCTTTAAATTTGTACTTGAGAAGTTAGTTCTAGAATGGTTCCATATCAATTTTGTTATTGAACAGAGGTTGAGAACAAAACCAAGTTAAGAAGAGCAGATTCAAGAAGTAGAAAGAACTAGGTTCTGAAAAACCCTGCTCTGACTGAAAGCTGGCATATCAATGACATAAATCTAAATTTTTCCTCCTTTCTCCTTCTGTCAATTCGATGTGGATTTTCTATCATGGATTGCTAGGATATTCTTTCTTTAAATATGCTCAATGCTCTCAGTTTCTCAATGTACAAAATGAAAGGGTATAGAAAGAGGATATAGATACAACCTACCGAAGACAAAAAATAGCATAACAAAACAAAACAACAGCACTTAAATGTAAAGGCCCCTACAAATGGCATATAAAAAGTAAATTTAAAATTTCAAAAGTGGCTGGTGTTTAAGTCAATTCCTTATTCCACATAGCATCATGGGAAGTGCTTTCGTCCCTGGAAAAACCAATATATTTGGTCATGATATTTGGTATCATAAGGACTATTCCTGGATCATGAAAGATTCAAGTGGTGGGGATGTTTTGAGGTTGGTTGGGTTGGTAGAAGAGAATATGGCGAGGGACTAGCCAGACGCACACAGAATTCTTAAGTTCTCCTTTGACTTGTGCTGATAGAAACCACAGGGAGACAGCTTCCTCCAAGCAGCAAACAGAGTTAAAAACAGAAAGGTTAAAGAAGTAGTTACTCAAATAAAGCCAAACACAAGGGTAGGGATAAATCTTTAGACTGTTGTATAACAAAAATAAAAACTGTAATAAAACCATGTCACTATGTACAGAGTTGCAAATTTTGAGAGTTCAGAAAATGAAGAATATTGACTAGGTTAATCAACTCAAGGGATGACTACAGAAATTATAGGATAAGGTCAATATTACTGGAGTTATGGAGGTCCAAGGGTTGAGAAGCTGGGATCGTTGATATATACATCAATTGCCCAGATTGAGGACAGAGTGAGGGATAAGATTGTCAGAGGTGAAATGATTTCTCCAGGTAGGGGCAGGTGACAGGGATGTGTAATGATGGAAGATGCTATAATCAGATAGCTCAACAGGACAGAATCAGAACAAGAAGACAGAGGAATAATGTGTGTCCTTTTCCCTAATGAGATTTATAAAATGCAGAATAGTAAGCAATATTTAATATTCCATTTGGTTCAGAGGAAATAGAACACGCAAGAGAAAGTCAAATTCCAGGAGTAAGGAAAAGGGGAGATGACAAGAGAGTTTATTGTGACTGTACAGTTGCTCCAGAGGACATGATATGATGAATTTTTAATACAATTTTGTTATTATTAAGGTGTTGTTCAGAGAGGTTATAGTTTCCCTGCCCATATTTAAAGATGAATAAAAAGTAAAGATTGGTTCAGGGGAGAGGCAGCAAACAGTATGATGGTTTTAAATGAAAAAGAGAAAAGAATGATTAGACAAATCATAAAAACAAAGATCTGAATCATATGTTTCAAAGTTGATGGGAATTTAGAAACTATATATAATATGGACCTTGGCAAATTCCTTAAACATCTGAGGGAGATGTGCCAGTTCTAATCTGGGGAAATGTGTTCCTCACTTCATTTAAAACTTTCTCCGATCCCTCCCAAAGGCAAATGAATAAAAACTGCTGCCACTCTTCAACTATTATAGACTGTTCTCATCTCCACATTGTGGAATCCATATGGTACATATGAATGCAACCCCTAAAATGACTGGTTTTCTTCAATAGTGTAGGACTGTGAGAACAGCAGTAACAGTTCATGTGGCACCCAAGTTACCATGTTACCTTTTTCAATGATCTTTACAAACTGACATTGAGAAAGAGCACTCAGTGCATGCCACTCACAGCAATGACTTTTCATCACGTCTAGTGTGAGTAAAGGATCTGCCTATTTTCTTGGGTTCAATGATCGAAAGCCTTCCAACCTCGCTTCTCATATCAGCTCTGCTACTTTCAATGAAATGATTATGAATAGATATTCTCCTCCTCTACTTATTTGGAAAACAGAGACATAAATCAACTCCATAGGTTGAAGAGTAAATGAAATACATGAGAGCATCTAGTTTGTGGCACAGTGAATAGCAGTTTCCCTTTTTCTTTATCATAAATGTATTTCTACAGAAAGAAATAAAATAGCTACTCTCCCTTGCATTTGTTTCTATGACAATGCTCTTTCCAATTTCTCATGGGAACTCATTTCCTAGGTTTCTAGTTTCTACAAACTCTCTTCTCATTCTACATTCTTATCATAGGAGTCTCATCCTTACCTCTTACATGCTAATAACTAAATCAACTTCCACTAAGCTCCTCATACAACTGCTTCTTGGTTATTATGCTCTGACTTTTCCTTTACTTATTATCTTTCTTAATAACCACTATAATAGTGTCCTATGCCTGCTAAAATGAATTATGAAAAACGACGTGGCTTAATACAACAGGGAATTCCCTTTTGTTTTCCAGTCCATTCAGGAAGCCAGCAGTCCAAAATTAAGAAGTTGGCATGGTTGGATCCTTCTTTTAACCTCAGTAGAGGATCTATTTCATGCCTCATTCTCAGCTTCTGGTAATATCCACCAAATGTAATCAGTTAGGACTAGTTAGAATTGGTTATACTGGAGGAATCTCTTATTTTCAAAGAAGTTCTCGTTCTTACATTCTAGGAAGAGACAAAATTTGGGGAAGAGATAATCCAGTATACTCATCAGTATACTCTGCTCCCATTCTCAAATTGTCATGTTCATAAATAACACCAACTCACAATTTCAAAACAACAATCTGAGAAATATAACACACACTCTCTACTCTTCCTAATGTCACATGCCAGCTGTCATCATGCCCAGTTATTTTCAGGTCCTAATATTTCTAGAATCTATATGAGAACCCAAAAGCACTGGTCTTGGGCAGCAGTCCATTAAATGTCCTTCAAATCTTAACCCCCACAAGAGCATGTGTATTTGAAAGACATATCTACCTATGTTTTTTGTTTTGTCTAACTTTTCACTAATATAGTAAGTTCTGCTTTTGTACTGTAATGTGTGGTTTTCTGATGCACATCATTTTTCAGGGCTAGAGGAACTGAAAGGTGGAGTGATTTCTGTGGAAGCAGCGTCGGGTGCAACTTCTTATTTTGATTTGATAGACTCTTTACAAACCTTCAAAGTGTGAAAAAAAACCTATCATACCTATAATCTGGCTTTCTAATAGGTTTCAAGGCCTCTTTGGGAAAGGCAAACAAAAAGGCCTTATTTCAGTATTTTGCTGAGATTTAATATTATAACTGGCTCCAGAGGTCCATAATAAAAGTACTTATTTTCATTTTGAAAAATAAACAAACATAATGAACCAATATAATTGGCTGAGTTATAAGCCATCTTTTACACACACACACACACACACACACACACACACACTGATTTGGGAATGACATTTTCTTCTTGAGACATATTACCTCCGCTTATAGAAATTAGTCTAGATGTAAATCATATTGTGATTTTTAAAATATTAAATATGACATGTGAGCAGACTCTCTAGATTTCTATGGTTTTATTTCAGAATTACTACACTGAACCTCAATTTCTCCCTTGTTTTCATTCACCAAATGAAAACTTTTACTTAAGCATGTTGTAAGCATGCTGATTCTGTGGAGACAGGGTTTCTCTTTGATCTGCATAGCACGTCTTAGGGCTTATAAGGAAGTAGAGAATAGGAGAAGGAAGAGTCCAGGAAGGCATCAAGCTGCATTTATACTGTGTACCTGCTTTTCTGCTTCCTTCCTCCCCTCAGAAAACAACTTTTCAAGTTGCTGTGGCTCCATGTTACCTCAAAGTATCTACATTCCTTTGACCCTCTTCTCTGTCTGAGAAAGTCCATTTCTAATTCCTTGAGGATTCTAGGTGATTAATAGTGCTTCATCCTGCTTAGGAACATGTGCAAGTCCAAATTGCTTCATTCTTAGCTCTACATCTCTGAACTCTCTTCCCCAAGAAAGGACTCAACTCTTAGACACAGTTATGTTTTTAATATTAGGAGTTACTGAAGAATATGCATCTACTCTGCTTTGTAAAATTTATAGCATGTATCATATCTGCTATACATAGCATCAAACTGCTATCTGTCACTGAAAGCTGGTGTGAAGTATATTTTACTTGAGTAAAAAGTAACATGTTTGTTTTTCAACAACTATTTAAAAACGAAAAAAAGAATAATTAAATTTGGCTTTACAGGCATAATTGGGAGCTTGACCAAATTTTTAGGCAATGTTGTTAACTGATAATGATATCTGACGCCTACACAAAGCATATGAAAATATTCGAGACGAACGGGATCTAGAAGAGCAAGTGCTAATGGAGAAGTTTTAAAATAAGAAAGCTGCAACCCTGGATATATCCCTAATATATGATTTTTTATATATAAAGTCAAAACTGAACTTTGACCCTTAAGTCTACAAATCTATTAATAGGATATGATTAAATGCCCTTTATACAGGACCATGGTTAAAGAAAATATTTTATCATGGGATTTATTGTTTGTTTTGCTATTCAGAAAAGAATGTATTATTCCTAATTCCAACTTTTGCACTGAAGGAATGGAAAACCACTGTCAAGCCATTAAAACTGTGTCTCATCAACAACTTAAAATATAACTCTCAAATTGCTCACCATCTAATTTTCATGGAAACATAGTCTTGATTAAGCCTGATTCATTCTCATTTAGCATTAAAAAACCATTAGCAAGAAATATTACTGAAATTTATATGACTTTCTTTTAAAGTTGTTTGCTTTACTTGAATGCATAATTTGAAAGGAAGGAACATGTTTTCTTCCCCAATCCTTGCTCTACATACATTTGCAACCAATCATAGATGATACACTGGGAACCATTTATTCCCCTAGCATTTTCTACATTTTCCTAAACATGTGACTTATATCTAAAAAATCACTTTGCATTTTTTAGAAGTTATAAATTCATCGTATGATCAAGAAATTCCATGGCTAAGTAGTGACCCAAAAGAAATGAAAACATGAACTCACAGACACTCATGCAAAAGTTCTTGGCAGCATGATTCATAAGAGCCACACTTGAGAAGAATTCAAATCTCCACAAACTGGTGCATGGGAAAAATAAGGTAAGTCCATAGATTAGGAAATTATTTAGCAATTGAAAGGAATAAAATATTGATATTACAACGAACTACAAAAACATTACACTAAGTGAACAAATCCATAAGCAACATATGCTAGTCCATTTATTTGAATCATCTAGAAAAGACAATCTATAGAGATGTAAACAGATCAGTGGTTTCCTGAAGCTAGAGTGGGAACAGAGACATGAGAGAAAGAACAAAGTGATTTTAAAAAAATAACAAACACTAAAACTAGATTTTAGTAGTAGTTTAATTATAGTAGTTAAGCTACTATAATTCTATAACTCACTCGTAAGTTTCTAAAAATTCATTTGCCTTTAAGTAGTAATAAAAATTACTAGGAAAATTAAACTGATACACCAGTGATCTAAACATATGCTGACAATGACTTAAAGAAAAGCGAAAGGTCTTCAAATAAAAATGAAATTTGACCCATTTTTTAAAATATTCGGCATTAGCCTCTCATAACATGGTGGAAAAAAATTTGTATAGATAAGACCAGGCAATTACGAAAAAACTTTCTTCATTGTATTCGAAATTATACTTCTCTTCACACTTGAATGATTTGAACTTTCAGTACATTTTATTTTAGAAAATGGACCGTCTTGACATAAGTATTGGAAGTGTCTGACACACTAGTAGGAAACAACGATTTTAAAATTCTGTCCAAGAACATATGGCATCCATCCCAGGGCCTCCTGCGATGCTGATAGACACTCAGTTCCCATTTTAATAATGCAAACTCTGAGCTTTTTATATTCAAGTTCCTAGGTGTGGTACTGTCAGTAAGGGAGGTAAAGTGGGCAGACGGATTTTTTTATCTCAAAAGTACATAAAGAGAAACCCAACACTCAAGAGTAAGTTGAACCCAATACCCTGCCACTTTTGTTTGTTTCCAGCTTTTGTTTGTTTCAGGGTGAACATCTGTGTGCGTGTTCATCAGCCTCTCGTCTCCAGCTTCTACACCTGCAGACACCGGCTAATCATAACCACCTGCCAGGTCTTAGTTTACTCCGGGGTTTGTTTGAGTGTTTCCCATGTACCTATCCATTTCAGATGCCTGACTCTCTCTCCGTCCAAGTTCAGATGAGCTGCTTTCTCCTGGAGAAAGTTAGGACGATGGGATGAACCCTGCCATCTCAGCCTTACCGAGGAAGGGCCACGGGGGTCTGGGAAGCGGGCCAGGGCAGCGATCTCTGTCCTTTCCACCAGGAAGGCATCTCAGGACCTTCCACAAGAGGGCTGGAAGCAACAGTAGTCGCAGCAGCTAGGACCCGGGCCCTCTGCTTGGGTCTCTCAGCTGCCACCTTCCCCTTGGCCTCCCACTTTTGCTTTCAGGGTCTTAGGGCCAGGGAAACATCTAATCGCAGTAGGGGACCCCTGAGGTCATTGGTTGACTCACCCACCGATTTATCGAAGAATGGAGGGAAACCGGTAGGGTAAGGTGAGTTGGCCGAAGCCACAGGGCGAGATGCTGGCAGAGCCGGTTAGAACTCGGATCTCTGCCGATCCGGTGGCCGCCGGCTGCTGCCCGGGGCTTGGGAAAGGAAAACGACGTGGCCCTGCGGGCGCGAAGGGCAACTTGTAACCGGAGGTCACCGGGGGCCGCCTTTCGTGCCAAGTGGCCGAGCTCCGCGGTCAGGTCTGTCGACCGGAGCGCGCCCCTCCCACCCCCGAAGTGCCCGGGCTCGCGCTCTGACCAGGCTGTGGTCAACCGAGCAAAAGCGGACATCTGCTTTTGTGCCGGTCGGGCGGAAAAGGGGAAAGTTGCACGTAACCTCGTTTTCGATGGCTCGGTCGCCTCCGTCTCCCCCCCACCCCACCCCAGCCCACGAGGGGCTGGCTTACCCGCGGGCGCTCACAGATGCCGGCGGAGCCGGGGCCGGGGCCAGCCAGGTCGCTGCGCGCACAGCCTCGCCGCGCCCGGCTGGGATCTGGGGCTCCAGGCTCCCGCTCGCCTGTGCGGTGCGCGGGGATGCGGGGCGCGTCTGAGCTCCGGGGCTGAGGCTCCGCCAGGCAGAGGCAGCGACGCGGGGAGCGGGAGGGGGGCGGCCCGGCCCCGCCCCCGGAGCGCAGCGCGCCCTCCCTGCAAACTCGTCACCGCGGAGCTCACACCGCCCCCACCCACCCCACACCCCCGCTGGAGACCAGACCGCGCGTTTGTGCACTTGTCCCGCGTGCGCGTGGTTAGGCTAATCATCCGCGATCGTCCACCTGTGTCCCCCGCCTCTGCCACTCCAGGTTGCCCAGAGGTAACCGGGGAAGGGGGGGAAGTTAAGGAATTTTCTGGGTGTGACCATGGGAATCTCCTGACCTCTGACGACAAGCGCTGGTTTGGATCTCCTGGGTTTGTGGACACTCCAAGGATTTGTGTCCCCAAGTGTCGGTCCTAAGGTTGTCCTTACTATCTAATCGTGTTTGGAGAATTTAGGACTGCTCATAATTATCTGCTCCTGTAATCAGTGTGTGTGTGTGTGTGTGTGTGTGTGTGTGTGTTCCACAGATTATTTTGACAGACTGGGACCATGTATGCAAAGCAGACTAGTTTTTAGCCAAACAAAAGCAAAAATCAGCGTGTATCGAGTTTCAGTCTCTGATACGAAAGAAAATAAAGTCATTAAAGTCATGGGTGGTACTAGGGTTTGAACCAAGGGACACAGCAAGTACTGTCGCTTGATACCACCAACCCTTTTGCTTTAGGTTATTTTCCCCAACAGGCTCTTGCAGTTTTCCAGCTGGTGCACACACAACCATCCTCCTAACTATACCTCCTTAAAAGCCAGAGGATCCGGTGGTTCACATCTCTAATGACAGCTACTCCAGAGCCTGAGCTAAGGAATATTGTGGATTAGAACAATCAGGGTTAAAAGTTAGTGAGACTCCATCTCAACTACCAAGCTTGAAATACGGGTTAAGGTCTACTAGGATCCCACCTAGTAAGAAGTGGTTGCTAAGAGGGTCTCAAAGTCCAAGGCAAAGACTCAAGACCCTGCCTGGAAAATAACTAAGAGCACACAATGGCTAGGGGTGTGGGCTCGAGAGATCTGCTAGCGCTGTTTTAAACCCCAGTATCTCCAAACAAAAGAAAACAATCAAGAAGAGAAAAAGCCATAGGCAAAAGATGTCAATGCTACTAGAAAATGAAAATGAGTGAAAGGGTACTTCTCTGCCATGTCTATTTTTATTTTTTATTCTGAAGATTGAACCCAGAGCGCCTTAGCAAGCACTTTACCACTTGAGATATTCCGCCAGCCCTTTTGTTTTTGAAACAGGGTCCTATTTACCTTGGGCTTTTGGTCTTTCAAGTAGTTAAAATTATAGACATGTTCTACCATGCAGTTTCTTCTCTGCTTTTAGAGGAGTTAGTTTCCCCTTAAAGTTCTGGTATCTCCTCTGATTTCCTGAAAGTTGAGGTTTCTGCTCAGTTTTCTTGATACTAATCTGCTCATTTTTATACTGCCTGTGGTCTCCTGGACCTCAGGGACTGCCCGAGATATATGCTAGTTCTCTACTAATATCAAATTTCCTCTCATGCAAATCTATATGAAGCATGCAAATAAAATAAAAGTCAAGGCTCAATTTAAAGTATCTATAAATGATACTCAAATCAGACTTTTAATTCAATATCCATAACTACACAATGTGGTCATAATTATCTCTATTTGCAGATAATAAACTGAGACTCAGTATGGCTAGATCATTTGAATAAAGTTAAGCAGGATAAATCCAAGCCAGTTTTGGGTCCACATTTATCTGCTCTGTCTGCTCACATGACCAACTCCATCTCTTCAATTCTGTGAGATTACAGGAATAGGCCTGGGTCCCTTTGATTGCACTGGGACCTGGAAACTATTGAAACACTGATGGGAGACACTGGTAATGGTGCTCACCTCATTTCTTTCCTCTTCCTCAGAGTTTGTTTCCCAACACTGCGTAGTGTTGAATAAATCTCTGAAAAACATTGACCCAATTATTTGTTTTGGTAGATGTCTTAGGGAAGAGGTCAACTATAGGAAAAGTCCATGTGGTTTGGTTTGGTTTTGTTGTTTATTTGCTTCTTATACAGTATCCTTTTAAGTATGTTGGTTGTTGGAGTCTTGTGGCTACAACTCAGGGCCTTGAGTTGTCATTCAGCTATTTCTCTCACAGCTAATGTTCTACCTTTGGAGCTAGGCCTCTGTTTCCACCTTGTTTGTTGGTAAATTGGAGATCCGAGACTCACAGATTTATCAGCCCATGCTGATTCTGAACCGCAGTCCTCAGATCTGAACCTCCTGAGTAACTAGGATTATAGGTGTGAGCTACTCATGCCAAGCTAAGTGTAGCAGGTTTTTTTAGTTTTTGTTTTCCTAGAAATATTTTTCCACAAAATAGTATATTCACCGCACATAATACACATTTGATAAATGCTTCAGAGTGCATATTTATTTGGAGGATTTTTGTGGATGGTATTATTCTGAGATAATCAGTTCTGTTTGTTTTATTCCTGACAACTTCTGGGGCTTTAACACTTTATGTCTAAACTTTCATATAAAGTCACAATAGTATTGACATTCCTATAAAAATTAAGCAAAGATTTACATTAGATTTCAACAAAGGCAGTATTAACTAGGACTACATTCCTCTCAAGGAGAGGAATGAATAAAAATATTTCTCATTTCAGTGTTGGTAAACTTCAGCTTTCACTTCATGACTTCACATTAACTTAACTTACCCAAGTTATTGATAAGCATGACTATTTTCTGAAAACCTTTTCTACATTATTTATTTATAAACAGCTTGTGCAAATTTCTGCTATGAAGAAACATAGAATCATACAAACCTACCGAAGCCAAGTCTTTTCCCACTCTCCCCATCCCCCTATCTGGATGTCCACAGATACACATTAGCTTGGTACTACACATCTTTAGTACTGAGGTGGGGTCCTCCTATGTTACTCAAGCTGCCCTTGGATTTGTGATTCCCCTTTTGTAAATCATTGGGACTACAGGTAGGGCTGCCATGTTTGGCTTAAGAACTAAATTTAATATTCGACCTCAAGAAATGAAGCCAAAGGGTTGTATGTATTTATTTCACTTCCCTTATGCATAAAAACAATTTAACAACCTTATAATTTAACAATCTTATTTGACCTCAATACCTTAACTATGGGAAATATCAGAAAAAAAGGGATCTCCAAACACTCATAGATATCAAATAGTAACCACACCTACTTCAAATATCAGAGTTCTGAATGCTTTTGTTATATGAGTTCTCCAAATCCATAAAATTGACATGTGATACCGTCAGGCCCAAAAACTAGTGAGTCACAGTCTGTACTTAACAAGATCTCCAAGAGATTTGTGTAAAGTAATATTAACATTTTAAAAGTGCGGTTAAACATTCATCCTTACAGTGGTTAATATTTTTGATGTTTTACCGTGGAGAAACTTCCTTCCTGAGATTAAGAAGGGTAATCCTTTCATCAATAAACAATAATCCTACTGTTTAGGTTAATCTGATTTCTGTGATAAACAGCACAATTTATAGTCAACGTTTTGGGTAAGAAAGATAGAATATAAAGTCATTCAGAAAAGGAAGAATCTTTCCTGAAAATGAGTCCCAGATCACTTGACTCTGAATTATCAAGCACTGTCATAAATAATATTAAAAATGTGGGCTGTGATGTGGCTCAAGTGGCAGTGTTTGTCTAGAAGGGCAAGGATTTGAGTTCAAACCCAGTAGAGCCAAGAAAAAAGCAACTCTGACATGATTTTTTTCAGTAGTTATAATTTTCCAGAATATATTCAAGCACCTAATGTGAAACTCAAATCAGTCAGATATTACTATTGTCATGGAAGGTTGGATACAGTTATTTAAAATCCATCAAAACAGAACATTTGATCAAGAAGTAATGCTGATACAGGTGGACCCATTGCAACAATGAAATGTACAAGTTGTTATGTCCAAACCGAACTTTACAACTTTGGTGGAGATGGGGAAGCGGGGAGGATTGGGGAGAGCGAGGGGAGGATGGGAAGGGATGGGAAGGGAAACAAAGGAGGAGGCTACAATGCTTGATAAGAAATGTACTCGTTATCTTGCCCATGTAATTGTAACCCCTCTGTACAGTATTTTCACAATTAAAAAAAAAAAAGAAGTAATGCTGACCAAACCGGCTACAGTTGCATTAAACAGGAAGTTATCTACAAAAGGAAATTGTAGAATTCATTATTTACTCTCCATATAAAAGCTTCCAAGGGAAAATCCTTGTTGAATTATTTTTATGCATAAGGGAATGAAATAAATACATTTATTAAGATTGATTATTAAATTTGGTTCTTAAGCTAAACATAGTGAACCTATCTGTAGTCCCAATGACTTAGAAGAAGATGATCACCTGGGGCCAGAAATTCAAGGACAGCCCAAGTAACATAGCATGACCCCATCTCTCTCTCTCTCTCTCTCTCTCACATACACACACACACACACACACACAAGAAATGGAAGAAAATACAGGAAATTAAATTAAAAAGGGGAAACAAAACAGATTGTACAAGTTAGCCTTTCATTACTAGGTACAGAAATCCACTTAAGGATATTAATAATCAAATAGTTCATTGTGCTCTTTAAAACTTTTTATATAGATTATCACTTTGAACCATACATTATTAGAAGGGTACATCTCTATAATGGAGAAAGATGATCAAATTTGGTTCTGTGTCATGTAATTTAACTAGTCATTGGTTAAAGTGTATTTTATAAGAATTACTCATACCAATAATGAAATTGTTATGAGGAATAATATAGTTTGGTAATTTCTACAAGCAGAACCATATACTAGCATCGTGTTATATATTAATAAATTGATTATTGATGAAAATGTGGTCACATTTTACTATCTTCTATGACTTTTTTTTCATTTTTCATTTTCTTTTTCTGGTAACAGTTATCCATCATGGACTTATTTATAGCATCTGCTTTATGAGACATAAACTGAATTAGAATGACAATTTCTCCCCCTGCTCCTAGCCCAATGTAATGTCATAATAGGGACATAGTAACCTTTTGTTAGGTAATATGCTTTAAAAACCTTTTCTTATATTATTCAAATAGTAGCTAAAATCTATTTTGGCCAATACAAATATGGGTCTAAAATTAAATCACTGTTAAAGACACCTTCTTCAACTGTTCATCCCACAATCCTATAAGTAACTGCCTATCACAATTTAAATTGTTTATGTCCTGTTCTTTGTTAAGACTTTTATATACAGATCACATGTATGCAGAAATATTGCACTTAGCCTAGTGTGTGACGCACTATGAGATTCTAAGGCCTTCATTGTTTTCATTGTTTATCATATGATGACTTGGAATTCTATGGGTGTTGCCAAATTTTTTCTTTGGTACTTCTCGTAATATTGCTGATACTGCCACTCTTTGTAACTGGTACACAGTATTTCAATGGACAAAAATAGTAAGTCTTATTTAGACATTCCCTTATGTAGAAACATTTCCTTTCTTTTCAAGGATTTTATTATTTACAAGTATTAGCTACAGTTTACATTCTTTGTAATGAAACTTTATATGTATATGAGTTACTTTGTGGACATAAGATCTATTTGGGATTATAGAATATAGCTTAATCTGAAATGTCTTACATTACAGGGTTATATAAGGACCTTAAAAGCTGAGACATTATAATAAAACCTCCTCAATCCTTAAGTCAAGAATTTTTGAAAGCCTACCAATTTTGCAGCTGCTATGTTTTTCTGATTGGCAAACACACTTCAGTGGGAGTCCATAGAAACTGACATTGACCCTCTGCTGCTAATTAGAAGTTGAACTTTTCCAGAACCTGTATTCTCATCTACAATCATAGGAGATGGAGTTGGATGAGTTCCTAAAAATGTCCCAGGTCTACATGGTGTATTTCTACTCTATAGATAGGCATGCAGTGAACAAGCACAGACAAAGTATACTCAAGAATCTATAAGGAGAAAAGGTTGGAGTTATCACTTGGTGCTAGAGTGCTTGCCTAGTATGCTGGAAGACCTAGACTCCATCTCCAGGCCTTGAGGGAGGAGAAGGGGTAAGGGGAACAGCAATGTTTCCAAAAGGAAATAATAAGACTCAATATCATTTAAACAAATGTGAATAGGCTTCAAAAATGTGCACCTTCAAGGATAAGTATAAAGAAGAAGCTCATCACTTTATTTTATCTGTCTGATTAAAGTAGCATCTTATTTTGCCTTTAGCTGTGAACAGTGAATGTCATACTAGAATCAAGTCTTTCTTGAGTCCCACATTATACTCAGGAAAAGGCAGAGGAAAGTTCCTCTTCATTGGTTCTTATGTATTTCCTGTGAACTCAAAGGAGCTATTCACTTGGAAGATCTGTGCCTAACACTGGACACTGGGCTTTCTTGGGATTGTTTCTCATGTTCCCCAGATTTGTAAATCCTCAAATGCTACCTCAAGTTTTATCTTCTCAATTGTTCACCGTAACACAAATGCCTTCATCTGCTGTATCAACCTGTAGCAGTACATACATTTGCAGTATAAAGAGTTACCCAGGTGGTAGGGCTGAGGAAGGAATTGATCAGAAGTTTCTTTTGAATTTACTCCTAACTAAAAGTCAAAAGTAATTATTTTCACCCAAGATTTTAATATTCTTCTCCTTTATCACTAACCCCAGGTTTCTCTTCACCTATTTCATACTCTTGAAGTTATAGTGCTACCTTTTGCTTCAAAGACAAAAGGACTATGTGAATCAAAATACAATGATTAGTCATTCATAACATAGAATCATCCATCAGCTGAAAGAGCAGCCAGAAATAGAACATATAAAATGCAGTGATGTAAAATGAGAAAACATATGACAATATTGCATTTAATTATTACAGTACATAGCATGACAAACACTGGTTTGTCATGCTCCTCAGTTCAACAGATCATGGTCCCTTGGTTCAACAGATCATAGTTTACTTTCAATTTACTTTCTGACCACACAAGGGAGGAAATTTAAGTACTCATTCAGTAGATGATTTCAAAGCATGATTTTTACAAAACCCTTTTCAATTTGGTTAAGTTAGTTCAGGTCACGTGGTATTTATTATGTAGCAAGCATTCTGTTAGCTACTGGGAACATTAACATGGAGAAACATGATCTCTATCAAGAAGGGAGCACACCTTCTGCTGGTAGTATTTCCTTATATTGAAGCATTTCCAAATTCTCATATCTCACATTCAAGTCAGTGTTTGTGTGTGTCCTCTTTAAACAATGACCAAAGAGGGCCAAAAGACAAAGTTCAGACACGTTTTACAAGGGGCTTAGCATGATTCATACAATGAGGGAGTACTAAAAACTACTCTCCAAAAAACTAGGAATGCTCATTTGTGAAATTTAAAAATATATACACATTTGCAAAATTTTAATACATCTGGAAGAAAAGTGCTTGGGAGAAGCAAGATAGTTACATGGGAAAAATATTGGCCTAAAAGCTAAGAAATTCAGAAATTACCCTTTCATTGACTTGCAATGTTTACAAGTGAATCTTAATTTCAGCTGTATAGATTTAGCTTTTACTACCTGTATGAGAGAGAAGGAATTAAAATAATGAATCAGTGGTCCACTCCCCTTTAGCTTTAACCCAACAACTAAGTAACTCTTAAGAATGTAGCAAGTAAAAGTAGTCTAAATAGTAGAGTTCTGTGAAGGTCAAGTGAGGTTGACAGCTTTCAATTATTCAGTGGGCCATCTGCTGTTCTATGGAGTTACTTGCCTGCCTATACAGGATAAATGCTCTTCTGCTTATAACAATATGCTGTAAATGGAAGGTTTAAATTTGGAGGACAATAATAAATTAAGCAGACAACTCAATTTAGTACTGTCATCTTTTTTTGTCAGTCATGGGGCTTGAACTCAGTCCCTGTGCTCTTTTGCTCAAAGCTAGTACTCTATCACTTTGAGACACAGCTCCACTTCTGGTTTTCTGATGGTTCATTACAGAAATGAGTCTCATGGATTTTCCTGCTCTGAGCTGACTTCAAACTGTGATCCTCAGATCTCAGCCTCCTGAGTGGCTAAGATTACAGACATGAGCCCCTAGCACTGGGCCAATCTCTCTTTTTAAAAGACGTTCTTAGTAAACTGAGAGAACGTCTTTGCATATAGAAAAGTAATGTAGTGAATGAAATTTAGTCTTTTATTTCCTGCTCATTGTTAAAAGTCTCTCTGACATAAAGTCCACAAGAAGAGATTGATTTTCTTTCTTTTTTTGGTGATGTTATTAGGGTTGGTGTTTATACTCAGCGCTTCGTGTTTCTTGACAGGCAGTCTAACAACTTGAGCCATTCCCCAGTGTTGTATTGTTTTTCTTTTTTTTTCGCTTTAGTTATTTATTCAGACAAAGACTGGGTAAGAGGCATAGAAGGCAGCTATCTTACCTATACCTCCCACCTAGGTGGAATCACAGATCAACCTCACTTGCCTTTTGTAGAACGGAACTATTTAGACTACTTTTACTTGCTGCTTTTCTAAGAGTTATCCCCATTGTTGGGTTAAAGCTAAAGGGGAGTGGGTCACTGATTATCTTAATACCTTCTATCTCACACAAGTAGTGAAAGCTAAATCTATAGAGTTGCCTGGCTTATTTGGTAACAGAAGTAGATGGGTAGGGGTCACTGACTGCTTGAGCTGGTCTAGAATCTCCATCTGTTGGTATCTGCCTCCCAAGCTACTGGGATTTAGATATGAGCCACTACACTAGATAGAAATTAACTTTTAATTTAAAAATGGATTGATTTTTAACTTAATTTTTTATTTAATCTTTTTAGTTTAATTTTTCATCTTTCTTGGAATGTACCAAAAGGCTGATTGTTAATCAGTATATCATAGACCTCTAGCTTGCATGTCTGCTATATAACTAATAAGCTCATTTATGCAAAAATAAGATACCTGGTTCCAATCATACTCAAAATTGAGTTAATCTAGCATTAATTATAATTTCTAACCAATACTTCACTTTAGCATTTTCATATTCAACCTCTGTTTTATAGAAGTGAATTTTAATTTAACTGACTCATTTGATCTTCCCATGAGATAAGAAAAATTTCTTTTTCATTTAGGGAAATAAGATAGGAAGACCTCCCTGAAGCCTTGCAAGTGTCACATAATACATTTACTTTCCTCCCTTTCTTAATATACTTTTCTCTGATTAGTCTGCATATTTTCACTCAATCTTCTTTCAGGATTACTGCAAACTTTTTTCAAACAAAGCTTCTTTTTATTTACTTTTTAAATTATTTAAATTGTACTGTGAAGGTGATGTACACAGGGTTATAGTTGTATAAGTCAGATTATGAGTATATTTCCTTTTGAACAGTGTCATCCCCTTCCAACTTCCCTCCCTCCCAAGTTGTATGATTCATTTCCAACATTGTGTCTAGTGGGTTTCACTGCTGAATTGGTTCACCCTTTATCCCACCGTTGCTGTGATTTCCCTTCCACTCCCCAAATCAGATAAACTCATATACAAGACAAAGGGTACAGAAATATAAAACAGCACCGAGGGAATAAACCGAAGAAAAAAGACAAGAACCTGAAAACAAGAAAAAATTATTACTCTTAGACATGATTAATTAAACAGCTGTCTAAACATTCACAAAATGAGACCAAAGGAGAATAGTCTTAGGAGAGGATCTCAAGAGTTCAATGGCTATGTGCATATGATTGTATAAAATGATGCTTATCGAAACGTAAGCAAGAGGTTTTTTTATTGTACTGTTTACTATCAACTCTTAAATGACTGTTTGCCTCACAGAAAAAATATTAATGATATATAATCTGTGCTAATAAAATTAGGTTAATATATATAAAACCTCTGTTAATCCCCAATGATTTATCAAGTTAGAATCTCACACACACACTAAAGACTAGCTCTATCTCTTCTTCTCTTCACACAAGTGAAACCACTTACAGGTGTCCACACCTAGTGCAAGAAGTTTGGCAAGCCTAAGTTAGCCATTTTGCCCATTCTTTTTTGTTTCAGAGATGCCTAAGGAACTATTTACCTATATATTTCTCAGGTAAAATAACAATATGTTGACATCTATGAAAGTACATAAAGTAACACCGGGAAGAGTTTGCATTATTGTTGTTAATATCATCACCATTCTGAATGGAAAAGTCCATGAGATTCCATTTCCAAAATAACCAGCAAGAAGTCAGACTAGGAGCATAGCTCAAACGTTGGAGCATCAGTTGAGCCAGAAACTCTGATATAAACCTGTCTTCTGCTTTTTGAAAACACGCCCAGTCATTTGCATCTGGATGAAATTCACAAGCCAAAAACTGAATGAGTTGTTAAGCCACATCTTAGTCACCTCTCTCTTTTTGGCAGCAAAAGAGAGGAAAATAAAGAGACATTCTGTGTGTGACTAAGTTCTATTTGGCTCAGAATAATTGCTATATTCTGAGGAGACACATTAAAGCTGCTCAGTAATAGCCTAAAAGATTCTGCTTTTTTGTGATTTAAGTGTGAGCCATGTTAGCTCCACAAACATCACAGGAAACATAAAAATGCCAGCATAAAAAGTCTTCCCATCCATCATCCAGAGGCATACATTTTTTAAAAAACAACTACTATGTATACCATATATTTTATGGTCCAACATGGTAAAACACATTCTCTGCACTCAAAGAATGTGCATCTGTGATTAATAGATAAACATAAAATATACAGAATGATGTCATGTGATATATCTCATGTACACACGGCTCTCTGACAGGTCACACCACTCTTAACTACTGAGATATAAACCTAGGCAAAAAAACTTAACTTGTAACACACAGAAGGACACAAATACAAAAACATATTTTTATAGTTTGATCAACTAATATTTACTCTGTATTTACAGACATCTGGCACAAATTAAGATTTGCAGCAGCCATGGCTCACAAAGGAGATTAAGATAAAATAGGGAAGAAAATAAGTAAAAAGTCCAATAAAGGCAAATTCATGGATATAACTTATGGAATTAAAAGAAGAAATTGCATTAAGAGGAGGATTATAGTTATGTAAGAGACAAAATGAATTGGTCTGAAAATATTAATCTTGAGCCTTAACATGTTAAAGATCTACTGCTTTTCAACACCTATATGTTAAGATACTTAAATTTAACATCAATTTGTAATCTTCCATTTCAGAACTCTTTATTTGTGAGGCCTTCTCACTAAGCCATTTGTAGTATTACTTTTTGTTTCATCTTTTCATGATTAACAATATCTCATTTCAATAACATCATAAGTCAAGATAGGAAGTAAAATATTACATTGTTCAAGAAATGCCCTGCACCAGATCAACTCCAAATGGATCAAAGACTTCAGAGTCAAAGTAGACTCTCTGATGGGGCTGGGAAGGTGCCTCAGTGGTAGAGTGCTTGCCTTGTATGCATGAGGCTCTGGGCTCGATTCTTCAGCACCACATAAGCAAAAAGAAAAAAGCCGGAAGTGTCACTGTGGCTCAAGTGGTAGAGCATTAGCCTTGAGCTGAAGAGCTGAGGGACAGCACCCAGGCCCAGAGTTCACCCCCAAAAAAAAAAAAAAAAAGCAGACACTCTGAAAACATTACAGGATGGAATAGGAGAAACCCTAGGTCTCCTTGGTCCAGGCCAAAATTTTCTTAATAGAGACCCAGAAACACAACAAATCAAAGAAAGGCTGGACAAACGGGATTGCATGAAATTGCAGAGCTTCTGCATGGCAAAGGACATAGCTAGCAAGATCAATAGAAAGCACACAGATTTAGATATCTAAAATATAACTGGAACTCAAAAAATTAAATCCCCCCAAAACAAATCTTCAAAGAAATAACTGCCCAACAAATAAGTGGGCTAAAGACTTAAAGAGAAACTTCTCTGAGGAGGAAAGAAGGATGGCCAATAGACACATGAAGAAACGCTCAACCTCTCTAGCCATGAAAGAAATGCAAATCAAAACAACATTGAGATACCACCTCACCCCAGTTAGAATGGCTATAATCAAGAACTCTAATAACAACAGATGCTGGAGGGGATGTGGACAGAAGGGAACCTTACTGCATTGCTGGTGGGAGTGTAAACCTGTTCAACCACTTTGGAAAGCAGTATGGTGGTTCCTCAAAAGACTTCACATAGAGCTCCCCTATGACCCAGCAATCCCACTTTGGGGCATTTACCCAAATGATCACAAACAAGACCATAACTAAAGCTACCAGCACAACTATGTTTATTGCAGCATTATTTACATAGCTAAGATATGGAACCAACCCAGATGCCCCTCAGTAGATGAATGGATCAAGAAAATGTGGTATATATACACAATGGAATTCTATGCCTCCATCAAAAAGAATGACATTGCCCATTTGTTAGGAAATGGAAAGACTTGGAAAAAATTATATTAAGGGAAGTAAGCCAGGCCCCAAAAAACATAGGTCCCATGGTTTCCCTTATTTGCAATAACTAGTATATGTCTGAGTCAAGCAGAAAAGGTCAGATAAGTTTTTAGGGGAATGAACCCCAAGATAAATATTCAAATGTTTTTTTTCCTTTCATGCAATTGTTTCTAACCTATTTATAAGATGATTTCTATGTTGCTTTCTATGTCCCTCCCCCACAGTATAACCCCTGCTTTCACTGTATTTGATGTTGGTATATTTGTGGAGGGGAAGGGCAAAAACAAATCGTTTAACTAGGGATACAGGTGGACCCATTGCAACAATGAGATATGCAAGTTGTTATGTTGAAAAATGAACTTTACAAATTTGGTGGGGGGGAGAATCGGGTTGGGGGAGGTGGAGGGAGTATGGGAAGGGATGGGAAGGGGAAACAAAGAGGAAGCAACAATGCTTGATAAGAAATGTACTCGTTATCTTGCCCATGTAATTGTAACTCCTCTGTACGGTATTCTCACAATAAAAAAAAACTATATACTAAATAAATAAATAAAAACAACTCCATGTGGACCTGTACAAGGCAAGTCTCTTCACTAAACAAAACTAGCATTTCCCAGGAGATCATAAATTTTAATTCCAAGAAACTGCTTCTCACCTGAAAAGTGTATTTTCCTGCCTAGTTAGAAAAATGATAGTAGTATTATAATAGCTACATTCTTCCAAATCACGGTGTGATATAGTAGTTACAATTTTATTGCCACAAAATTATTGGAGCTATTTGAAGGGTAGGTTGATGTTCTGGCTATGTAATAATGCCCCGTCCCTGGCTACTGTGGGACTCAGGGTATATTTTGAGCCAGGGATGGATGGAGGATTCTGAGCATTTGTCAGGATAGAATCAATAATATAGAACTGAAATCCTCCCCCCAGTGGTAACCCAGACAACAAGAATTAATGATAATGGCAGTTTCTCCATCAGTTTTTTGTGGAGGGTGAAAAAAAAAAAAAAGCAAATGTGTCACAGGTCCTGTCAGAAAAGATACCTGGCACAATTCATTACAGATAAACAATGCTTATTATTTCATTTATTCATTTACTTTTCAATTTAGAAACTCACTAAAACAGATTCAATCTTCTTACAAAAAGCAGGGGAGGGGGAATTGGAAGTGCCAGCAACCATGCAGATAGAAGAGATGAAAACAAATACTATTCTTTGCTGCATATGTGGTACTGTAAGATATCAGCCTAATGCTAAATCTGTGCATAAAGCCTGATGCTGAGTGTTGACAGTTGAGGCTGGCAGATACTGCCCAGAAAAATATTCATGCTGAAAACAATGTTAAAATAGAATCTAGTTAATTTATAAAGAAGAGAATGAGAAAAAAGTTTAACAGGATCAATTTATTTCTAATGCATTTAATGAATAACATATTAGTGGCAGTCAGCTTAGTAATTACCTTCATTTCATAGACTAGATGAAAACAAAATAATTACATGCCCAAACAATTTTACAGAACTCCTAATTTACCACCCAAATCAAACAATTTCTAGAGCCTTATTTGTTTTCTGGAACTCATAGACATCAGTTGAGCCATATTAACCTAAGGATGAATTTTCATGTAAATTATTTCATGTGAATTATGCACATCATTTCATGTAAGTGATTTAACTACATTCATATGGAACTGTCTATTTTTAAAGGTGAGAAATACAAAATTTTAAAGTGTTAGTAAATTAAGCTGAGTACTATAGCTAAAACATTAAGAGTGATTAAATAATTTCATTGTTAATTTACTGAAAACTATTTTGTATTTTAAAAAGTAAAATAAGCAGAGCACTCATACCTGTAATCCTAGCCATTCAAGTGGCTGAGATCTGAGGGTCGCTGTTCAAAGCCAGCCGGGCAGGAAAGTCTATGAGACTCTTATCTCCAATTAACCACCAGAAAACTGGAAGTGTCACTGTGGCTCAAGTGCTAGAGCACTTGTTTTGAGCTGAAGAGCTCAGGGACAGCACCCAGGCCCAACGTTCAAGCCCCATGATGAACCAAAAAAAAAAGTAAAATAATAGGGCTGGGATGTAGTTCAGTGGCAAAGCACTTGCATATCACATGCAATGTCCTGGCTTTGATCCCAATGAAAAGACAAAAAAAAAAAAAAGAATGATGAGAGATGGAAGCAGGTAACTTATGCCAGTAACCATAGAAGGTCCAGAACTGGAAGATCCAGGGCTGGATCTGCCAACCCAGGCAGGAAAGGCTACAGGATATCATCTCCAATTAATCAGCAAAATGTGAGACCAGAAGTGTGTGGCTCAAGTGGTATAGCACCAGCTGTGAACAAGCAGGATGAGTGAGAACACTAGAGCTTGAATTCCAAGCCATGGTACTAGGGGGCTGGGGGGAGTAACCCACAAACATATTCATTTAATGCTGGCTTCTTAGCAACACTGGTCGTCACATGCACTTAAGAATCCAATGTACACCCTAAAAAATTAAGAAGAGTGAGGGAAGGTTCAGTAGGGAAGGGTGACAATGTTATATTGAAAGGGATGACATTGGTTAAGATATATTATATTCATAAACTTCTTTGTCAAATGGTAACTCCTTTGTACAGCTACTTAAAGATATTGACAAAATAAACAATTGGAACAGAGTAAAAAGTAATTTCAGTGACTGCCTTTTTGAATGGAGGTATATGTAAAGGATGTCTTAGCTATTAGTTATTCGGGAAGCAGATAACTTGTCTCCTAGAAAATACCAAAAATCTTAAAGAAGAAAAACATCATTCATAAAACTACAGTACTTTCTGGTATATTTTCTGCATAATTGTTAATATATAGAATTATAATTTGCTTAAAATTTAAATCTTGGTCTTTTTTTTTGGGGGGGGGCAGTTGTGGGGCTTGAACTCTGGGCCTGAGCACTGTCCCTCAGCTCTTCAGCTCAAGGCGAGTGCTCTGCCACTTGAGCTACATTGCCACTTCTGGTTTTCTGGTGGTTTATTGGAGATGAGAGTTTCACGGACTTTCTTGCCCAAGCTGGCTTTGAAACATGATCCTCAGATCTCAGCCTCCTGAGTAGCTAAGATTACATGCGTGAGCCACCAGCACCCGGCTGCTGGTCATTTTTTATGTAATATCATATTATGATTATATTCTTTGTTTGGAAACCTTTTACTAGGTACCAGAATAGTGCCAGAATTTTGGTACTATTTGGATAGCCAAAATTTACATATAGGAAATGGGTTCAGCGAGAAAGGAAGAGTAACTGACCTTAGCTTACACAACCAGGCAGATGAACAGAATGTGTTCATAACAAGGCTCGTCTTAGGCCTCAACATTTCTCTGACGAGAAAAACCACAGCTCTGGCTGGATCTTAACACTGAGGTTCAAAAAGCAAATCATTGAATTAAAGAATATCAACTTAAAATAATATGAGGATAGTTAAGAATGTCTCACTGTAACATCATTTAGAATAACAAAAGCTTTGTTTTAGAGATGAAAATTACAGATAGGGTCTAATGAAAACTGGTTAAATGTCCTCCAAATATTTTGATTTCAATGAGAATTATGTGTTAATTATACTTTTGTTCTTTTTTCTTTTAGAACCTTTGTGCTTTTCAACCTAGGTTATATGGACTCCAATAGAAAACATACCATATTCTTAATATCTGAATATATATAGAAGTTTCCCAGTTTATAAAATTCTTTTCATTTTTTTAACATTCAGAATGGATATTTTAGGGCTGGGAGGGTGGCTCAGAGGTACAGTGCTTGCCTTGCATTCATGAGTCCCTGGGTTCGATTCCTCAGTACCACATAAGCAGAAAAAGAAGGAAGTGGTACTCTGGCTCAAGTGGTAGAGCACTAGCTTTGAGCTGAAGCGCTAACGGACAGTGCCCAGGCCTAGTGTTCAGACCCCACGACCAACAACAACAACAAAAAAAGATATTTTAGAGTCAATTCTGTTATGTTTCATATTGTTTTTAAAAAATTTCAGTGAACTTTCTTTACAAATATTTTATTGTACTTAATAATATTTTAAATATGCAGAAATGTATATGGAAAGTTAAAACTCTACAGAGCTATAATGAAGCTTTGAACAATAAAAACATTATAAAACTGAAATGCTCTGCATAACCCTCCTGCTGTTATATACATTTCATCTCTCTTAAGGTTATTGAAGCATAATTTGTCATTAGCATTTTTATCGTGTGCTTTGTGTCATTGTGTGTTTATGCAATTACTCATATTTGTCACAACTTTGCTTGCATAATTTGTTTCATTGTTACTTTTCCAGTTTTTCATGAATATACTACTATATTTCTGAGCACTCTGAATATTGTTTTTAATTTTAATTTTTTGAGATTGCTTTCTGTTGATACAAATAACTGGTTATTCATTTCCTATTAAATCAACCAGTTTAAAAGATCAATAGAGATAAGATCTTGATCATCTTAATTACCTTGTGATGCCCAAAAAGCAGACTCTGAGATGAACCTCTAAGAATAATGATTTGCCTGAACAGTTCAAGTAACCCAACCAAGGAATGCAAAGACGGGGAATACAACCAATCAAGAATTTATGACACACAACACATTGGACAGAAGTGTCTTCTGCATCCCTCACAGTCTTAGCACAACCATTTGAAGTGTCAACAATTGTAAGTTGCTTGATCTAAAGAATATGACAAGATCATCGCAGCAGCTGGGGCAGCTTGTGAGGATGTTAAACTCACACCTCTATATGTTGCTGACATTACTGAAAACTGTCACAATTATTTTGGAAAGACATTTGCCACTATATACCAGGAATCTTAGGATAAGTCTACAGAAGTGATTTTGTGTGTATTCACCACAATGTTATTTACAATGCTAAAAGTAGAAAGACTCTATATGTCTAATAATATGTAGATATTATGGGTATTTTCCACTTGAAAATTTGCTGTTACAGTTAAGAATTCTGCTATCTGCATGAAAACAATGTAAAGGAGGAAGAAAATAAGAAAGGAAAAATGAAGCTAGGAAAGGAACAAAAAGAGGGAAGGAGGGAATGATAATGAAGAATGGAAGGTGATGGTATTTCAAAATAGTAATAATATGATTAAGTTGGTAAGGCCTATATAATTATCTTTGTATTGAAAACAATGCATTTTAAAGGAACATAAATATTACTAGTATAAAGACCATTTGAAATATTTTAATAATATCCAGTACATTGGTGTAACTTTTAAATTATATATAAAACTTACTCTTGTCATCTCAAAAACCTTGTGAAGCAATTAAGTTCGTCCTGCTGCTTTGTGGGTTTGTTGTTGTTGTTGTTATTGTTGTTTGCAATTGAGCACTCTAACCTGAGAAAGGATTGAATGACAATAATGAAAGTGTGATTAGAGTATTTTTGTTGTTGTTCTTCACACATCCATCTCAGTGCTCCTAAAGACAGTGGGAATATCAGCACCTCTCTTGTAATAACTTGTTCTTTTATACTTTTTAAATATATTTATTTTTATTTTTATTTTTTGCTGGTTTTGGGACTTGAGCTGTACACCTGGGCGCTGTCCCTCAGCTCTCAGCTCAAGGCTAGTGCTCTACCACTTGAGCCACAGCACCATTTCTGACTTTTTCTGCTTATGTGGTGCTGAGGAATCAAACCTAGGGCCTCATGCATGCAAGGCAAGCACTCTACCACTGAGCCACCTTCCTAGCTCCCAAAAATATATTTTATTGTAAAGATACTATACAGAGGGGTTACAGTTACATGAGTAAGGTAATGAGTATATTTCTTATCGAGCATTGTTACTCCCTCCTTTGTTTTTCCCTTACTATCCCTTCCTTCCCCACCTCCTAACTGCTCCCTCCTCCCCCCCCCCAAGTTGTAAAGTTGGTTTTCAACATCGTGTCTTGTACATCTCGTTGTTACAATGGGTCAAGCTGTATCCTTGTTTCAGCGTTTTGTTATTTCCCTTCCCCTCCCCAAATTAGAAAATGTGTATACAAGATGCAGGGTTCAACACTGCTTTACCCCTTCACTTTCAAGCTTGTCTATGAAGAGTCTAAGGACAGTGGTAAGTACACAGTTGGGCATGTGACCATGTTAGGTCAAAGTCCGCCTAAGAATTTTGCTGGAAATTTTGTAAAACAAGATAATGAATGTCTGGGTTTTGTTTGTTTTTGTTTTGCTTTACAAAATAACTACTTTATGGATATGTTCCTGTTTGACTCACAGTTCTGGAGATACAGGAGCTTGGTTCCAATATGCATCTGGCTCTGGTTAGTATCTCCTGGTTACACCACAACAAGAAGAGTCATCGCGGTGGGTGGACATACAAGAGAAAGAGAACATCTGGGGGAGAATGTGAAGTTCAGGGGTCAGGCTCACTCTCTTTATAAAAATCCATTCTCACAAAAATTAATATGGACTTCATGAGTTGTAATGTCATTCCCAAAGAACTACATTCATCTCTGAGAGTCATGATCCAAATGATCCACTCACCTCCCTTTATGCCACCCCTTTCAAACACTCTACCCACCTCAACATCTCTATATAGGGGAATCAAGATTCCAGTGTATGATCATGTTCTAGACATACCCAAAGCATAGTAAATGGCTCCTTCCAGTGGCGGCACAAAACAAGTTGTATGTGGGAAACGTCAGAAGATGGAAAGGCTGGATTTGCACAGGCCCATGGCTGACAAGTCATCGAATATTCTATCTGACAGTGAAGGAGAAAGATCACAAGACAACAAAGAGAAAATGTGGAGGGAGAGATTTCTGATGGTATTGTTAACATACTCAGATATTCAGAGCTGGGCATGCCTCAAGCCAATGTCTACATTTCACTGTTTTGGTTTTGTAGAGCAACTAATAGTTTCTTTTCCTTTTTCCTGTCTCAAATACATACTAGCTGGTGTGAGGTGGTATCTCAATGTTGTTTTGATTTGCATTTCTTTTCTGGCTAGAGAGGTTGAGCATTTCTTCATGTATCTATTGTCCATTCTTATTTCCTCTTCAGACAAGTTTCTCTTTAAGTCTTTAGCCCAATTATTTATTGGGCAGTTGTTTCTTTGAAGATTTGTTGTTGGGGGATTTAATTTTTTGAGTTCCAGGTATATTTTAGATATGAGACCCTTGTCTGTTGAATAGCTAATGAAGATCTTTCAATCGGTGGGCTTTCTATTGATCTTGCTAGCTATGTCCTTCGCCATGGAGAAGCTCTGCAGCTTCATGCAATCCTATTTGTCCAGCCTTTCTTTGATTTGTTGAGATTCTGAGTCTCTATTAAGAAAGTTTCGGCCTGTGCCAAGGAGACCTAGGGTTTCTCCTATTCCGTCCTGTAATGTTTTCAGGGTGTCTGCGGTCTTTGATCCATTTGGAGTTGATCTGGTGATATATATATATATATATATATATATATATATATATATATATATATATATATATATATATATATATATATATATATATATTCTGGGTGATATATAAGGATCTAGCTTTAGTTTTCTACAAGTGATTAACCAATTTTGCCAGCACCATTTACTGAAGAGGCTGTCTTTCTTCCATTCAATTTTTTTAGCTCCCTTATCGAAGATTAGGTGGCTACAGGCCTGTGGGTTCATTTCTGGATTTTCAATTCTATTCCACTTGTCCTAATGTCTCTTCTTGTGCCAGTACCAAGGTGTTTTGATTACTATGGCTTTGTAGTAGAGTTTGAAGAACCAACCCGGATGCCCCTCAGTAGATGAATGCATCTAGAAAATGTGGTATATCTACACAATGGAATTCTATGCCTCCATCAAAAAGAATGACATAGCCCCATTTGTTAGGAAATGAAAAGACCTGGAAAAAACTATATTAAGTGAAATAAGCCAGTCCCAAAGAAACATAGGTCTCATGGTTTCCCTTAATTGCAATAACTAGTATATGTCTGGGACAAGCAGAAAAGAGCAGATAAGATGATATTAAGCGAAATGAACCTCAAGATAGGGACACAAGTGGTTTTTTATTTCCTTGCTATTGTTTCCAACATATTTATAAGGTGCCATGTGATTTTTTTGTTGCATTATATGTCCCTCCCCCATGGTATAACCCCTGCTTTCACTGTATTGGATGTTGGTATAATTTGGGAAGGGGAAGGAAAAACAAATTGTTTAAATAGGGATACAGGTGGACCCATTGCAACAATGAGAGGTACAAGATGCTATGTCAAAAAATGAACTTTACAATTTAGGCGCAGGGAGGGAGAGGGTGGGATTGGGGGGGAGTAGCTGAGGAGGTGGGAGGGAAGGAAAAACAAAGGAGGAGGCAACAATGCTGGTAAGAAAGGCACTCATTGCCGGGCACTGGTGGCTCATGCCTGTAATCCTAGCTACTCAGGAGGCTGAGATCTGAGGATCATGTTTCAAAGCCAGCCGGGGAAGGAAAGTCCATGAGACTCTTATTTCCAATAAACCACTAGAAAACTGGAAGTGGCACTGTGGCTCAAGTGGTAGCATGCTTGCCTTGAGCTGAAGAGTGCAGGGACAGCGCCCAAGCCCAGAGTTCAAGCCCCATGACCGACAAAAAAAAAAAATAAAGTACTCATGACTTTGCTCATGTAACTGTAACCACTTTGTACAGTATTTTCACAGTAAAAAAAACTGCATTAAAAATAAACTGACATGTTGAACTGAAAAAAAAACCATACTAGCTAATTATGGAATGCAGTTATTACTGACAACTAATCTGGCCAAGCTGAAGTGGGCTAGGGGGTAAATATTTCCTTTGTACTAGATACCAAGTAGTCCTGCTGTGCTATTTCACAGGAAAGCAGATGGCTACTTTGCTATTCATCAGAATTCAAACTCAAGTTATGTGTTTCCTGAGGCTAGGACTTTCGGAAACTTGGCTTAATAAAAAAAGTCAACTTCCTGGAAAATTTAAAGAAGTCTCTCGAGGCTGCTTGTTTCAAACCAAAGGAAAGGGATAAATGCAACCTTGCTAATAGATATTTTACAGTCCAAGAAAGTTGAAGTTCAAATATCATTGAGTTTGGAAAACTGAAGAAGGTAAATTGTTAGTGCAAAGGAAGCATGACAATAGCAAATAGAAATAGGATCTAGAAAGAGCTATGATGTGTTTCTCTGGATCTTTCACAAGGAACTTGAGCACTATTCCCTGCAAAAGATGGTAGCCTGTCTTAGGTGAAAATGACAGCAATTCAATCTAATTAAAAAGCAGTGGAAAGAACTTTCTCAGTCATGGCCACCTAGAGATACAAGTAAGATTAATTATCGCTCCCAGTTTCAACCAACTGTTCTGTATCCTTGTGAACATTGAAGCCAAGAGCTGAAATGTGGCTTAGCCTTGGAACCTAAGAATTAGAAAGCAGACTCCTTTGAGACTGAGAGTAAGCATGACCAGATGTTCCAGTTACTAGTCTAGAGTATTAACCAAATACAAATGAAGTCGATGCTTTGCAAGTTCTGGGGGAAGTTTTCCTTCCAGAGGAACTCAAATGAGGAGAGTAAATGCCTAGAACTATTCAATCCCTAAGCAATCCCTAGACCACCAAAACGTACAAATAGAGAGAGTGCTAACGTGTGACAACCATGTCAAGGTAATTTTTAAAGGTATTAATTACTATCACAGACTTCACTTCTGCAAATTGGGATGCATAATCTCAGCTGGTATTTATAAATTTCTAATTGTATTACACCATTCTACAGTCACTTCATGTTCAGAAAATCCCTCATCTATATAGTGGCAGTTACTTTCCTGATTGTGTAAACAATACCTTCATTTTTTTGTGGTTTTGTACATTTACTAGTCCCATTTCTGTTGGCCATTTGCAGGTCTTAATTAAATTTTGTCACAGAATATAGATGCACCATGGCATGTCAAAGTGTCTCTCTCATTCCAAACATACTCTTCTTTCTTCAGTGAATAGTGCAATCATTTCTCTGAGTATCTGGATTCATTTCCTCAACAAAAACATAACCTCAGCCTGGCTTGTGGAGGGTGGGAAAAGTCAGTGCTTGTGTGAGCGTGCATGCCAGTTATATTGCATAAGGAGTCCATGAGGGCAGATGTTAGTCTAACAAAGGTTTAGAAATACTATTAAGGTGTCCACTAGCAGAAATTACCTCTCTCTTGATAATGAAGACCTCCAAGCCAGGAGATAAGTTTGCAGAAATTAGAAGAAACAATGATAGCCACTTTTTGAATTACAGTTGTGGGGGAAAACATAACATGTATGTATCTCAGATTTAATATCATATCTAATCCTCAAAGACATTTCACTTTCCATCTATGTTGCTCTCTAGTTGGCACTGTAACTGAGTTTTTAAAACATTATTCCACAGTTGTATCAGGCCAGCTGCTTCAGGGCGATAAGCAGCATGCTAAGATCGGGGAGTTTTATGAACACAAAGCCAATACCACATTGCATTTGTTACAAAAAACAAGTTCCTAGATCAGAGATAATGCTGTGAAACATGCTATGATATTGAATAGATGATTCTGTATGGATGACTTAGATTCAAAACAACCATGGATGATGATTTTGGCAAAAACATTGTGGGAAGGAAAAACTATATTCAGAGAAAATAGAAACCAACCCTTCCACAATATAAATGGTCCAAATAATCATCCTGCCAGTGGGTAAATGGCAAGACTTCCAAGGGAATGGTGGAATATTCAGACTTTATGTGTTGGCAAGTCTGACAGTGGCTGTGGCCAGGTAAGCTTTGTGCTGTTGAGCTCATGCATAACCTCCATCATTTCTTCCATGACCATGTTTTGTGCTTATTTGGATAAGGTAGCAGTAGGGAAAGGCATAATCAATATTCACAGGATGACACATTTTCACATTATTAAAACCGTTCTTTGTTGATATCATTCTTTAGTGATCATTCACATAGCTCACAAATATCTTCATGACATGTACATAGTGACAGACACATACATATCTCTTCTTCAGACTGTCTTGTGACCAATTTTCTAGTTCCTATTCTTTGCACATCTATGACCACTCATCAGCATTAAGAACCATGTATGCTTTTTATTTAGAATGTTTCTACCTGTGCCCAGGTGCCTTAGTATTTCCCCTACCACTTCCTGTAATAGTTACATGGTTTCCAGACTTACATTGAGGTCTTTTGAATTGATGCTAGTGCATCAATGGTGGTTATACAAGGATCTAGCTTCCATTTTCTGTAAGTGGATATCCAGTTTCCCATCACCATTTGTTAAAGAGACTGTCTTTCTTCCAGCCTATGTTTTTGATAGGTCTGTGGGTACATTTCTGGGTATTCTATTCTGTTACATTGGCCCTTTGACCTATTTTGTGCCAGTATTGTATTTTGTGCCAAACTGTTTTCAATCTATAACAGAGTTTGAAGTTTGGAATTCTTATTCCTCCAATACTGTTCTGCCTGCTAAGGATTGCATTTGCTCTATGAATTTTTGGATTGATTTCTCTCTCTCTCTCCTTGAAGAATGCTGTTGGGATTTTGATGGATATTGCATTGAATTTGTAAACCACAAAATGGCTATACCCAAGAGGGGGGATGGGGTCAAGAAGAGAAGGGTAGATGAATGAAGGGGGAAAGGGAGGGAGAATACAGTCAAGAATTTATTATATATACCACAACATTTAAGGAAAATAAAGAAAGAGGTAGGCTTAAGGGAGTGAAAGTGTTGAAAAGAGTGACACTGATCAAATTCATTGTATTCATAAACTGTATTGTTGTTTGGCACCTCCTTTGTACAACTACTTAGAGATAATGAAAAATGTAAACAATAAAGTAAAATAAAATAAAGGACTACATACCACCACTCCCCCAAACAAAACATATGTGATTTCATAGGTCCATGTTCTTCTATTTACTTCCAAGAAAAATTTAACGACCAGATGCACTGCTTTGAGGGTTCATATAATCACAAATTTTTACAGTTTTCCCCATGTAATGTATTCCTGAGAACAATTATAGTCCTACTCTTTAGAAGAGTGTTAACATGGGGGGAAACACATGTAAACCCAACCCAAGCATGTAGTCAACTGGTCACAGGCAGGTCCTCATGAGACCATAGGATTGAACTGAGGAGTGTCAGCAATGTGGCACTATTTTGTACTATCTCATGATCTGCCTGAGCCTAATCTATGTATGTATCTAGCCAGCTAGCTAGTTATCACTTTCATCTGATGATGATTAATTGCAAATGTCTAACAATTTTCTTGGTTCCAAACACTTGTCTCTTGGTAGGCAGTTCATATAGCCTGGTAACTTAGACCTGTGGTCAAGCTTTCAGTTACTTGTTTATTCAATACCAGCATGAAACTGTTTTTCAAAAGCTGAAAAGTTTTCTTCACAGAAGGCAGTCCTATCCCAAAATTACTAAGTTTCTATGCTGAGATTCATTTGTGGGAACTTGCTGAAGGTCCCATGTAGCACCCCTATATAACTGATATTTCAGGTATCATCAGAGCTGTTTGTGTGGCTGCTTGGGTTTTATACACAGAATTTGTTTTTTGCTCTGGTCTTACTCATGAGTGAGTAAGAGCTACTTTGTCAAATGGACTCAAATACTATGCCAAAATTAGATATAATTTACCTCCAAAGAACCATGGAGGCCTACAAGACACTGCTTCTTTCTTAATGTTAGAGCCAGATGAACTAACTTGACTCTTATCTTCAAAGGGATATGTTAACATGCCATGGGCCACTAGAATGATAACAGTTCCACCAAGGTTGCAAACCTCTGAACTGCCATGTGGTTTTTCTGTACTTTTTTGTGCTTCCAAGGGTGTGCATTTGTCTCTTCAATATTATGATGAGTCTAGCCTATTCAGAATTAACAATACTAATAAATGACAGCTAAGAGATAATAAACAGTATCTTTCAGCCATCAAGTGATGTTTGAAAGGAAGAAAAACCCTAAGAAAAGGAACCAAAGGATAAAGTCTAATAGAAAATGAGGGAAATAAAAGAAATAGCCCTGCAGAGCAGAAAGTTAGAATATGAAATTTTCCTCTTGTCTCAAAGACAGAATGTCACACTCAGATGAGTTCTAAAGGACCTTTAACATCTTTATAGTTCTTCTTTCTATTTAGCATTTGGTATTTATTCTATTTTAAATCTAAATTATGAATTCCATCAAGTATTCCTGAAATAATATATCAAGTTCTCAACTGCCTAAAAGATGAAAAGCAAACAATTCATAGCTAAAGACTCCTTCAAATATGGATTATGTGTCATCCTCAACACTCAAACCAAACATCATTTCTCTGATTTCCCTGATTCCCCCAAAGAAGCATCTGAAATCCATCTCCAGGTCCCTCAAGAATGTGTTATATATTTATTAGAGTCCATACTACAGGAGATTATTGTTCTTTTTCTAAATCTATATATCCCTTCTCTGTGACTAGGAAAAAAGAAAGCATCTATCAAATATTTGTGGAATACATAACTGTATTGATTTATCACCTTTTGGGTTGTCCAGATACTTCACTGTTGCTGATTCTCTATCTGCTTGCAAGTCCCCGTTGATTTTACTTAAGATCTGTTACTAGGTAATTTAACCTTCCCAAACAAGTTTGAAAGCAATTATTAAAGCCACCAAGAGAATATTTCTTTACATTGATTTGTTTAGAGATTACTTAGACCTCTAACTAGTATTTAGTGTTTAATTCATTGGTTTTATTTTGATGACCAAGTCTTCTATGAATCTCTATACAAAAAAGAAAGAATTAATCGGTTAATTAAAACATGGATTTCTTTTTATAGTTCACTTCTGTTAAAATGATGTATGCATTACAAAATAATAGAGCCTTCATTTTGAAGTTCCATTCTTCATACTAGTTGTGTGAATTTTAATGTGTAACTTCATGTCTGTTCAATTCTTCCCATTGTAAAACAATCACATTGTAAAATACATCTTGCAAATGTATTTTAGCTATCATTGTGTTTAAGTGAGTACAAGCACTATGCAAATGCAGTTCTGAGCATTGTGTTCCTAATAAACATGTTGGCACATTTAATGAGGTATTCTATGGACAACTTCTGAGCTCTAAAAATTACTTAATGTGTTTATTTCTTCTACCTACACAGTGTTTGAACAAAATAGAACCTTAATCAACACATATTCAACTACCTGTAATTCAAAGTTGATCATTGAGACAGTATCTGGAAAATTCAAGACTAATACCAGTGGAAACTATTTTTTGTCATTATGATAGGTAAATTTATTACTTTCATCACAAACAAGTAGGTTTTAGTCACGGTAGTCTATGATAGTTTTCTTTCTTTTTTGCGCTTTTTTTATATTGTAAAGGTGATATACAGAGAGGTAACAGTTACATAAGTCAGATAAAAAATGCAATTCTTTCTTAACAATGTCACCCTTTCCCTCACTCTCTCCCAGTTTAATCCTTCCATCCCCATCCACAAGTTGTACTGTTCACTTTCAACATAGTGTCCAATGAGTATCATCACTGTTGCATTTGCTTACCCTTTGTCCCTCCATTTCAGTGCCCTCCTTTCCATCCCAAAGACAGATAAATGAACAAACAAGACAAAGGTAAAGAAAACAAAAAAACAGAAACAAAGGGGAAAAAAAACCTTCTTGTTTCCCTTTCCTAGCGTTCATCTCTATAAATATTATTATATATGATCAGATGCACATGGCTATTACACATTTGTGATCCTGGTCATTTTCTAGCCCAAGTAAATCCCAACTCTATGATGCAGAAATTTTTTTTGGCATGTGTTTAGTATGCAGCCATTTATTAATGGTATACCTTAATTTGCATTTGAAAAGTTATTAACATAGCAATTGCCTGAGAATTTAACATGAATTAGATAATCTTAATGTTCTATATATTTTCATATCCAGTAACAGAATGGTTCTGAGAGAGGTAATACTAATCCTTTTATTAGTTCTTAACATTCCAGACCTGCTTGTTTACAAAATACAATCAGTGTAACAGGTTCTTGTTTCTGTACTATGAGTGAGTAGATGTCCACTAACAACCAAGATTAATTACCGAGTACTAATCTGTAAGCAAATACTTTGGAGCAGACTAAAAATTCAAATGTTCAGAAAATGTAAGTATTTAAAAACTATTTTTTTGGGGGGGGGTTCAGTCGTGGGGTCTGAACTCTGGGTTTGGGTGCTGTCCCTCAGCTCTTCAGCTCAAGGCTAGCACTCTACCACTTGAGTCACAGCACCACTTCTGGCTTTTTTCTTTTTGCTTATGTGGTGCTGAGGAATCGAACCCAGAGCCTCAAGCATGCAAGGCAAGCGCTCTACCACTGAGCCACCTTCCCAGCCCTAAAAACTATTTTATAAACAGAAATAAGCCTAGCCATTTTTTAAAATTACTTATGTTGCTTTCCTAGTATATTAGATGAATTCCTGGTGTGTGTGTGTGTGTGTGTGTGTGTGTGTGTGTGTGTGTGCGCGTGTGTGCATAGAAGCAAACATACCATCTTATTTCTGAGAGTAATGAATCTTTTTTTTGGGGGGGGGGTCGGTCATGTGGCCTGAAGTCTGGGCCTGGGCACTGTCCCTCAGCTCTTCAGCTCAAGGCTAGCACTCTACCACTTGAGCCACAGTGCCACCTCCAGCTTTTTCTTTTTTGCTTATGTTGTGCTGAGGAATCGAACCCAGGGCCTCATGCATGCAAGGCAAGCGCTCTACCACTGAGCCACCTTCCTAGCTTGAGTAATGAATCTTATGACTTGCAAAAGAATAAAATATAGTAAAGCCATGACAATATTATATGGTAAATGAACCTGTTTACTTTTTTCCCAAAATTTGATGTGAATTTGGCAGTTTTAAAAAACATATTTGTATCAATGTATCAACTTAACATTTTGCCATTGCTCTATGTATATGCTTTAATAGATTTTCTTTACAATGATATTTAAGAAAGGTTGAAAACTAGACAGTCTGTTCCCACCTTTCCAATTTAATTTGTATGCAAACATCATCACACTGTATTGTAACTACAAAATTACAAATGTTCTCTAGAAGTCACTGCATCTCTAATTTTGATAGAAAAGGATGCTTATAAAGGCTGAATAAAATAGAACTTGAATAACAAGTGTTTTCTGACAAAGGTAATATATATTAATAAAGATGAGTTCAACTTGGGTTTTAGGAATGATAAACTGGGAATGAGATGAAATAAGCATTTTAAAAAGAAGTCTTGGTATTACACTCCACATCATAATTTTCCCATTTAATCAAATATTTACTTCTCAAAGACTAGAATTAATAGAGAGTTTTTCTCCATGGTGTTGTTGGCATTGTACTTGCGTACTGCCTCGCATTAAAACAAAAGCATGCACACTTGTTTATCATTGTTTCAAGCTCTCCCTTTAGTTCAGATTTAAGTCTTACAAATTTGTTAGCCACATCTTCACTGGTTCTCTGAGAGAATATCCTAGTATAGACAAATAAATTTCATCTGAAGACAGATTTCTTATGCATCCCAGCTTCCTTTTGCTGTTATATGCTGTGGTGAATTAATGCCTTTCCAATAATTCAATCTTCAGCAAAGCAGGGGTTCTTAACTGAAGGATAAAGTTCATGGCCCCTACGCAGTGTTCATTACCCAGAATGAAGTGAAATGTTTAATTGTACTTTACTGATTATGTGTTGCTTCTAATTTTTATATCTTGTTTACTCTTCTTGTCTCCAAGGTTGGATACCAATATGCAAACTTCCACAAAGGGTTGGAACATGGCTGTGGTCTGCCAGTTTTGATCATTAACAGCAAGTACTTTTACAATGACTTTGTTCTTGCCAGTCCCTGGTTTAGCAGTGACATCCATGTGAACACATAGTTGGTGCAATGACTTTTTGGAGAAGTGGTAGATCCCAGAGAGGCTAGAGGGTCTGACAGGTTTTTTGTGGCAGCATGATATTCATCCAGCAAATGAGGCACAGGAGCCGGATGACCATTATGGAATAAAGAATTTTTAATTGGCAAATTTAAGCCATCTGAATTTTTTTAATGTTACTTTCTGAAAACTATAAACTCTCAGTTATACCTGTTGTTCTATAAATGCAGACATCTCAATAATAGAATACACTGAAGACTGGTTTACCTTTAGTCAGATCTACCTGAGATGAGCTGAGAAGAGCTTTAAGCTCAAACTGGTCTGACAGCTGCTTTCACCGACCAGGATGGTACAGCAGAAATTCTGATGAGAGCAGAGGAAGGACAGTCTCAAAATGCATGAGAATCATCCTACCATTTTACATTTTACCCTGCCCCGAAAGTTCATTTTTATCTTGATTATGGTTCAATTCTCTGCAGAGGAGATTGTAAGTTAAATACCTTGAAAACAAGACACATCCATCTATTTAACAAAGGTTCGTTGAGTTCTTAATGTGTGCTCAAAAAGCCATGTTTTAGGGCCTGGTACTATAAAGAGAACAAATAAACCCAGGGAGGATGACCTGTGAACAGCATGTGCCCCAAAGGAAACAAGAGGTAAAACAGTGCATTTCCTGAGAGAGAAAGGGTCAGGGAGGGCGTGAGAAGGTGGCACTGGAGTAATCTTGAGAGATGAAAGCACAAAGCGAATGAATTTAAGTCTTTCTAGAATGAGACTGGATACGTTTAAAGTCTAGGATGTCAACAGTATTATGGATCCTGAAAACTACAAATAATTTAGATTTTTGAAAATGGAAAAAAGGTTTTAGAAGTGGGGATCACAGGACCAAACAGACTATTCTATTCAGGGCTTAAGTGAGTAGATGGTAGGATGGGTGAGGAAGAACGCAACAAGGCATACTGTTATCCTAAAGTAAGATTAGGCAATAGAAAAAAGACCACAAGACTCCATTCCACCAAATGACCGGGCTCAGTGGCATGGCCCTGTGGTGCTAATGATGCCAGGAGCACAAATAGAAGACGTGCAATCTGGATATCCATGGAAGCCTGAGTTCAATGCAAGATCTTCAGCAAAACAACCAACATAGGACCAAAGGTGTGGCTCAAGTTATGAAGAGCCATCCATGAGCAAAAAACATCAAGCCAAGAGAGTACAAGCCCCAGTACATGCAGGAAGAAAGTAAGTGGGAGAGATGGGGAGAGAGGCAGGTAGGAAAGAAGAAAGAAAGAAAGAGAGAGAGAGAGAGAAAGGAAGGAAGGAAGGAGAGAGAGAGAGAAAGGAAGGAAGGAAGGAAGGAAGGAGAGAGAGAGAAAGAGAGAGAGAGGGAGGGAAGGAGGGAGATGGAAGGAAGGAGGAAAGGAGGAAGAGGAGGAGAGGGAGACAGGAAGGAAGCAAGGCAGGCAGGCAGGCAAATAGGCAGGCTGGCAGGGTGACTCAGGTGATACAGTTCTACCTGCCTGGCAAATAGGCACTGAATTCAAACTAGTACTTCCAAAACACAAAACCAAAAGAATAGAATGGGAAATCATTGCTTCAGAACCTCATGACACTGAGGAAGTGAACTTGTGTACTAGAACTGAGAAGCCTTTGTCATGTAAAGCAAGCCTTCAAAAAATTCAATTGTATGTATTTATCGATGTAGATATTTATAGTTCCCAAAGGAAGTATTTCTATTTCTTTAAATAGACTTTTAAAATTTACATGTGAATGAACTGAAAGCACAATCAAAATGCACTTAAGTGTTTTCTTTTGTAATTTTCCAAATGTTGATATTAATAGTGCCCTTAATATATCCTGAGGAATGTAAGTTAAACCTTAGATACTTTATTTTCCTGCCTATTTAGTCATTGTGAGCCTGCCTTATTTGATTCTTGCAATTGCAAAGAAAAGATGAAAGCTAGATGAAAAGCCTAACTTGGTTATTTATTCAATCTGCCATCCTATTATTAAAACACATTGAATACTACCTGTATGAGATGTATGTAACCATCATAATACTGTATTTTAAATTGAAATGAAATGATAGAAACCATAAATATTTGATGTCTTTTTCCCTATTATTCTCCATGTGTGCTTTCCATTTTGATTTCAGATGACCATTTAGAGAGATGTACATGAGATGTTATATTTTATAAGAGCTATATTTTTTAAAATATTTTTATTGTAAAGATACTGTACAGAGGGGTTACAGTTACATAAGTAAGGTAATGAGTATATTTGCTATTGAACATTGTTACTTCCTCCTTTGTTTTTCCCCACAGTCCCTTCCCTCCCCACTTTCCCAACTCCTCTCTTCCTCCCCCCACCCCACTGGAAGTTGTAGAGTTCCTTTACAACATAGTGTACTATAAGTCTCATTGTTACAGTGGATCAACCTGTATCCTTGTTTCAGCATTTTGTTGTTTTCCTTCCCCTCCCCAAATTAGAAAAATGTATATACAAGATTCAGCGCATTAGAATCAAATACAGTGACAACAGGGGTTGTACTACAAGGGGAAGAACATCAAAAGAAACCAAAAAAAAAAATCATACAGTACATTAAAAATAACAGCAACAAAGGAAAAAAACCTCTTGTGTCCATACCTTGGGGTTCATTTCACTTAGCATCATCTTATATGGTCATATGTACATAGCTTTTGAGCTTTTCTGTTCTTCTGATAAAATTATCCTAGACATATACTAATTATTGCCAATGAGGGAAACCATGGGGCGATATTTCTTTGGGTCTGGCTTGCTTCACTTAATATCATTTTTATAATGTTTTAGAAATGCTTAGGGAGTCCAGAGTTCAGCTGTCATCGCCTATAAAGCTTTACTTAAAATATAACACCTTTTTGGATGCTCAAAATCAGTCTCATAAAGAGTTATTTTTCAATTGAAAATTTATCATGAACTTACTTTTTAATAAGAAATGGGTTGAAGGCTGTGTCTAGGCTACTGTAATTCCCAGTGTATTTCAAATTAATTATAGTCATGTCAGAACAGGTCTGTTCAAATTGAATTACCCTATTTCTTCCAACACATTTCCAAATCTAGGAGGAAAGACACTCAATAACACATAAGGAGCAAGGTTTCTGTTCTCTAAAACATAATGGAAAATGTTTTAAAAGTACACATGTATCTATTTTATGGATTTAGTTTTTTATTTACTAGTCTAACCCTGACTTACAAATACAAAAGTAAACTAATGATCAATGCACTGAAGGTAAGATTTCCTCCAGCCCTAATAGCCAAAGCATTTACCATGAATAACCTTGTAACATCTGCTACTTCCTTCACTGTTAGTGTATTCACTGAGACTCCAGGAAGAGAACCCCTAAAATAAGGAAGCATTCACTTGACCTTGGGGTATTGAGCTCATAACATTGTTACCAAGAAAAAGAATTTTAGGAGACCTCAAAAGACAGACCAAGAAAGTTTATTAGTAAAGCAAAGCAATGAAATGATAGTATAGGGGCTGGGAAGGTGGCTCAGTGGTAGAGTGCTTGCCTTGCATGCATGAGGCCCTGGGTTCGATTCCTCAGCACCACATAAGCAAAAAGAAAAGGCTGGAAGTGGAGCTGTGGCTCAAATGGTAGAGTTCTAGCCTTGAGCTGAAGAGCTGAGGGACAGCACCCAGGCCAAGAGTTCAGGCCCCACAACCGGACCCAAAAAAAATTTAAAAAAAAAAAAAAGAAATGATAGTACACAACCCAGACATAGGTGTGCACACACAAGTAAAATTAGTGCTCTCACATCAATGGTGTATAGTCATTTTTGCTGTTACACTATTTTATCAATTGGAGCCAGAGATAACAAGGTTGGTCCATTTGTTTAATTGGGGTCATTATGACGTAGACACCTGAGAAGCTTTTTAAATAAAGGATAGGATTCTTCAAGACAGGGTTCTTCCTGAAAAGAAATCTGTTCTTTGACAATTTTTTTTTGTGATCAAAGTAAACATTTTTTCCAAAAAGAAAACAAAAGCATTTTTCTAGCTGGGAAGGTGGCTTAGTGGTAGGAGTGCTTCCCTAGATGCATGAAATCCTGGGTTCACTTCCTCGGTATCACAAAAACAAAAAAAGCAGGGAGTGGCACTGTGGCTCAAGTGGTAGAGTGTTAGGCTTGAGCAAAAGCAGCTCAGGGACAGTGCCTCGGCCCAGAGTTCAAGCTCCAGGATTGGCAGGGGAAAAAGAATTTTTTCCCAGGACAATTTTTTTCTTTTTTCTTTCTTTTTTTTTTTCTTTTTCTTATCAGGTCACAGGGCCTGAACTTGGGCTGGGCTCAGCTGTTCAGCTCAAGGCTAGCACCCTACCACTTGAGCCACAGTGCCACTTCCGGCTTTTTCTGTTTATGTGGTGCTGAGGAATTGAACCCAGTACCTCATGCATACAAGGCAAACACTCTACCACTGAGCTACCTTCCCAGCCCCTATTCTTTCTTTTTTTCCAAATTTTTTATTGTGATTAAGTGGTTACATAATTTCCCAAATTTCACAGTATTGTGGGATAGTGATGCTTAGTTAAAGTCACAAACACATTCTAACTTTCATGGAGCAAATTGTCTATCATGGTCTATAACATTTATGAGTTCTATGAGCTTTGCAACAGTTCTTTCTTCTTTTCTTTTTTTTTTTATTCTAAAGATACTGAACAGGGGGGTCACAGTTACATGAGTAAGGTAATGAGTACATTTCCTATCCAACATTGTTACTGCCTCCTTTGTTTTTCCATCCCATCCCTCCCTACCCCTCCATCTTGTCCTACCCCCACCCCCACACACACAAGTTGTAAAGTTCGTTTTCAACATAGAGTCTTGTAAAACTCATTGTTACAAGGGGTCACCCTGTATCTTTGTTTCAGCATTTTGTTATTTCCTTCTGCTCCCCAAATTAGAAAAATGTATATACAAGATGCAGGGCACAGACATCAAATACAGTGAAAACAGGGGTTTAAGAGATTTTTTTTTCTTTGTCACTGCTGTTTTTAATGTACTATGAGATTTTTTTGTTTCTTTTTTTTTTTTTGGTCGGTTGTGGGGCTTGAACTCTGGGCTTGTGAACTGTCCCTGCGCTCTTCAGCTCAAGGCGTGCGCTCTACCGCTTGAGCCACAGCTCCACTTCTGGTTTTCTGGTGGTTTTATGAGAGATAAGAATCTCACGGACTTTCCTACCCGGGCTGGCTTTCAACTGCGATGCTCAGATCTCAGCGTCTTGAGTAATTAGGATTACAGGCGTGAGCCACTTGCGCCCGGATTTTCGTTTCTTTTATATATGTTCTTCCCCATGGTATAACCCCTGTTTTCACTGTATTTGATTCTGGTGCCAATTATTTTTCTTTAAGAATGACTTTGTCAGTTCTCAGAGCACACCAATTATTTGGGTGAGCGAAATCTCCTATTCCTGGACTTCTATGTCTGAAACCAACACTACACATGAGTGATCTCTCAAGACTTCTTCTCCCTACTTAGTCCTATTAATCACTCTATGGTCCTGGAAGGCCAGTTGTTCTGCTTTGTGGGAGAAAAAAATTACATTTACCAAGGATGTCTCTGTCTCTAATCCTAGCTACTAAGGAGGCTGAGATCTGAGGACCAAGATTTGAAGCCAACTCAGACAGGAAAACCTGTGAAACACTTATTTCCAATTAACAGAGGGGAGGGGGGAGGAGGAGGAGGAGGGGGAGGAGGGAGAGGAGGGGAGGAGGAGAAAGAAGGGGAGGAAGGGGAGGAGGAGGAGGAAGAAGAGGAGGAGGAGGAGCAGGAGCAGCAGCTGCAGCTGCAGCTGGAAGGGAGTTGTGGTTCAGGTGATAAAGCAGTAGCCTTAAGCAAAAATACTGAGATAGCTCCCAGACCCTGAGGTCAAGCCCCAGAACCTCCTCCCCTCCCCCACAAACAACATTCACACACAATCCATCTGTCTTCTTGGTGCTCTTGAAGCAGATGGTTTAGTCAGAATTTTTTTGTTTTGTTTTGAGGAGAAATGAGAAATCTCTACCAGATACATGAACAGAGGAAAGCAGTGTAGCAGTGTAAGATCATGAGGATCAATTTTTGGTAATTGCCATTTTAATAATTAACTATATAAACAAATAAACATGTCACATCTTACTAGTAAAAGTGAAAAGAAATATTTTAACTTGCATTGCTTAGGTAATCATAATTTCATTTTCATTCGTAAGCAAAAAGGTGATGTCAGTGATTTTTCAAAGAATTCCTAAAACTCTGTAATCTTAAAATTGAGTTTCCATAGTCAAAACTGCTCAGAGTTAGTGTGCTCCCACTGACACCATACCATCCCTGAAGATAAAGGTAAATTAGTTCATAGAATTGCACTTCAAACTGGCCAAACTGGTTCTTCAAACATAAACTGATTAGAAACAGACTTCTATATCAATACTATAAAAACTCAAAAGTCCTCTCAAACTATCTATGAAGAAAAAATGGAAGAACTTCTCACACCTCTAATCCTAGCTACTTAAGAGGCTGAGATCTGAGGACGGCAGCTTGAAGCCACCCTAGGCAGAAAAGTATGTGAGACTCTTGTCTCCAATTAAATGCCAATAAGGCTAAAAGTAGAGCTATGGCTCAAGTGGTAGAGTACTAGCCTTGTGCACAAAAGAAAAGCTCAGGGACAGTGCCCAGGCCCTGAGTTCATGCCCCAGGTCCAGCACACACACACACACACACACACACACACACACACACACGTGCAACAAAGAGGCAGTATGGTCTGTCAGACTTTCAAATCTAGAGTTAGAAATGTTGAGAGTAGCATCGAACTTCCCCTAACAACAGAAGATGCAGCTGTCTTTACTAAGAGCAGAGCTGACCATTAGAAATGTGTTAAAGCAACTATGGAATTTCTATATGAGGTAACAGACTTGTTTTAAGTGGAGGAAAGCCATTATGAATGTGGAGAAACTCATATGTGTATAAATAAATCCCATGTTTTTAATAGCAAGGTATCTTCTGAATCTTTTCTCTCATTTAAAAATGAAGATTTCTTTGGGGATTTAACCAGGGCATTTGTAAGAATTTTGCTCTGAATTTTGCTCGTTATTAAGAGAAAAGAATGCTATCTTTTCGAGAAGTTTATGAATATTGACAAACAGAGGAGAGAGAGGGGAGTGGGTGAAAGGTTCCAAAACACAGGGTGTGAAGGCGCATGGAGACCCGGTAAAGACAAGAAGTGATGCAGGAAGAAGAAGATATATCCAAGAAGTCAGCATTAGAAGATCTGAGACTAAATACTATAACTGCAGTAAGAGTTTAGGAGTATACCAACTGAGATATAGTAGTGGGAAGAGGAGGTAATCACAAGAGAAAAGAAGTAAGATTCAAACTTACCTTAATGAAATCAAGTAATGTGTTCATGAGTCACATCTGTGGTTATAAATCATTTTTTGTTACTTAAGTAATCAAATTTGAAATAAACCCACCTTAAAATTCAGTTATTCTCCAAAGGATTTTTAAAAATGAGCAAGAAAGTGCTAAAATAAAACAGTACATGAAGTACTTTATAACAATTAAATGTATTGTTATATGAGAGAATAGAGAAAAACATTTCTTCCTTGTTAACTTTAGCCCCCCCTTCTTCCCTCTCCTTCCTCTCCCTTTCTCCCTCCTCCTGATCTTCCCCCCCTCCTCCTCTTCCTCCTCCTCCTCCTTCTTCTTTTTCTCCTCCTCCTCCTCCTCCTGAAATGGGTTCAAACTACATTTTCCAGGCTGGACTTCCTCCCACCTTAGCTTGCAAGGACACAACACTATACCCTGTTTGTATTTCTGACTATAATAGAATAATTGATACTGCACTTGTCTTCTTAAGACAAACAAATGGAAAACTGGATGAAATATAAGCAACAAAGGTTTCCATACATTGTTCAAAAGTCAGTACAGGACTGATCCCTTTGACACATGAACTGAGCTCAGTTACCTATCTACCTATCTGTCTCAGTGACAGCATGGGGAGGAAGACCTACTTTTAGGATGCTGATCTCTCTGCTGTGAAATCAAGATTGAAATTACATATGGATGCACTGACTTACATATACTGCACTGAATTTATAGTTATTCACAGATAAGGCACAACTTTATGAGGCAAGGAAGATTTGCAAGCTGTAACCTTAGATCTCAAGATATGTTAGAATAAAGATAAATAATAGAGGTCAGAGAAAGCAGTAAAGAACCTGGAAGCCCAACACTAAGGTAGAGGGTAAAACCAATGCTACTAACTTACTAACTCACTAACTCACTACTTACTCAACACCCACTTCCTCATTCATTAAAAGAATGAACAGATTCAAGCTGGCTCACAAATCCAAATACAATTACCATTATAAAATATATCCAGGAAGGGGTAACAATGCTTGACAAGAACTGTACTCATTGCCTTACTCATATAACTGTAATCCCTCTGTTCAGCATCTTTAAAATAAAACAAAATAATAAAATATAAAATAAAATATACCCAGACATTCCAAAATATAATATCCAACACCATATCAGAATTTTTAGACATAGAAAGAAACAAGGAAGCAATTCAAATAACAAAATAAGTCAAGAGAGAAATACAAACATGATAGAGTATTAAATGATTAGAAAAAAACTTTAAAATAGTATTTAAAAGATACTTGAGCTGGGTGCTGGTGGCTCACACTTGTAATCCTAGCCACTCAGGAGGCTGAGACCTGAGGATCACAATTCAAAGCCAGCCCAGGCAGGAAAGTCCAGGAGACTCTTATTTCCAATTAACCACCAGAAAACCGGAAGTGGCTCAGGTGGTAGAGTGCTCACCTGGAGCTGAAGAGCTCAGGGACAGTGCCCAGGCCCAGAGTTCAAGCCCCACGATCAACAAAAAAATAAAAGATACTTGAAAGGTGAAGAGAAGAAATTGTGCTAAGAAAAATGAGAAAATCAGCAGATTTACACATACAGTTGAGAGCTGTGGTTATAAGTTAAACATCTGAGCAAGTGCAGGAATAATCATGAAAAGGAAAACATTGGATTCAAACAGAATTTAGTCCTTGCTGAAAGAAGACATTTGTTAACTGAAATGAATAATATGACTATCACATATGGTTATATACTATAATTATGTACAATAAATTATATATGTGAACAATAAATATGTGAACAATAAATATATAATGATGAACAATATATAAGATGATGAGCAATAAACATAGTGTAAACATTATACACAGAAAAAAAATCATTGAATGTCCAACCCATCCCACTGCCTACTTTTTGCACTGCCAATGAGCCAAGAATATTTTCTGCACCTTTTAAATTCTTGAGGAAATAAACTTCAAAGGAGAATATTTCATGCCTTGTACCAATTATATAGAATTCAAATTTCAATATCCTTATATAAAGGATTCAGGGGCACAAACACATTTCATATTGGTGGTTGCTTAGCAAGATCTGTGTTGAGTAGTTGAGACCATGAGACCAGAAAGTCTTAAATATTTACTCTCTGGGCCTTTGCAAAAAAAGTTTGCTAACCACATTTTAGAGGGCACAGGTGGCATTTTCTTCTTTTTATAATCTGTACTGCTTTGTGCACAGTTAAGTGCTTAGGGAATATTTGTTTAATATTGAAGCATTTCCCAGAAGGGCCACACTTAGAAAAGAAAAAATACTTTTTAAAATCTCTTTAATACCAGCCAAATAATAGTTACCTGTGGGAATGAATAACTCCTGGGTGAACATAGGAAAAGCTTCTGGCCACAACAAATGTTCTATACCTTGACTGGCTGGCGTTTAGAATATGTGCATCATAAGATAGTAATAAGAATCAGACACTTGTATGCTTTTCTGAATGTATGTTCTGTTTCAATAAACATTACCACAACAATCCCCTCCAAACCCTGAGTAACTAGCACATCTCTCAATGGCCTCTAAGATCTAAGATGTAGTTCATCACATAAATTGTTCAGACTTTCCACACATAGCCTGGGCTGCATGTATTACTTCCGTACCATGGGTGGGAATAGGTTATCAGCAGAGTTGATCCCTGCTTACCTCCAGCTCTTTAAATCACACATTTTTCAAACGTCCATGGGGAACTTAAAGAACAGTTTTCACAAGCATCTCCCTTTCTTCCCTATTCCATTAAGACTTCCCACTTCTCCACTGTTTCCTCTCCCTCTTCCCCACTTCATTCCCTGGCTACTCCCATTGTGGAATTCTTTTAGTATCTCCTTCTATTGTGGAACTACTTCTGCTTTCCAGTATTCATTAGTCTTACTTGATTCTAAGCCTTTGCTATCTCATCAACATCAGCCAATCTGGCTGACACTGGCTGATGCTCTGATACTGATTGGGTTAGATGAGAGATGAATAGCTACAAACTAGGTCACATGACAGCTGGACAATCCTGTGGTCTCCCTGCCAGTGGAAGGGTCTGAGATGAGAAAAAACAGCTGCAGAGTACACAGAGCAGGACTGAGGTCTGCAGAATGGGAACAAAGGCCACATTAATAGAATCTGACACCTAATAAATATTAAAAAGGAAACTATATTCATAATCCAAGAAGTCTTTGTGAATAGACAGTACAAAGACTTAGAAGATGAAGCAAAACCTCAAGCAAGAGACTAGATTTAGTCATCAGAATCACAAAAGTTGAACATACAAGAGACATAAGGAACTGAAAACCAACTCTTGGATTTGTCATGAGATTTCTCTCATTGAGTAAGAAAAACGACAACAACCACACACACACACACACACACACACACACACACACACACACGGTCCCCAGAGAGTTTGCTGTGAAAAGGATACAAAGAATCCCATGGATGATGGGAGGAGCAAAAGCCCAAAAACAAAAGGCAGCTCTGTGAGTTCCCTGTTGCATCCAGTAACCTAGACACAGGTGTGTTTCTCTGTCACAAGTTTTGTTACATTGTTGCTGTCGTGGAACATTAAATGGGATATTCCATCCCACAGGGAACCTACTAGTTAATCCTATTTAGTAAACATGGTATCAAGTGCAATTTTTACTAATTTATACGAACAAACTATAGAGATGTACATTTACACATGATAACCACTAATCTGTTTTTTATTATCTTTAAGTAGTTTACAAAGTGGTTTCAATTCAATATGTCAGAGTTAATCTATTTCATGTGTTTTTAAATTACTTTCCCAACAGCCTATATTAAAACAGTTTTTTGTTATTCCGTTTGCTGTGTTACATTTGAAAATATGAAGATAAAATGCCTTTACTTCCATGTCTGTATTTGATTTCAACATTCTCTTATTTGGACTAAATTGACACTTGTGTCTGAGTTAATAAAATTATTCTAATGGAAATAAACTCTGTTATCCTATGAGTTATAAAGTATTTTTAAAAATTAAGTTGGCCATGTAAGAAATCTCTGCAAGTAAAAACTGTTAATGTTTAATGTCTACTAAGTTCAAGAAAGTCAGATATAGAAAGCTAAAACTAAAAGACAGTTTTGTATTTTATGTGTGGCTTTCAAATATGCCAGTATGCCAGGAAGAAGTGGTTCAAACTCAGACTTTGTCATGAATATAATTATGGGAATAGGAAACTATTCCATATTGTATAATTAGGTTGAAGTTTTTTTGTTTTTTGGGGGGTTTTGGAGGGTTTTTTTGCCGGTCATGAGGCCTGAACTCTGGGCCTGGGCACTGTCCCTCAGCTCTTCAGCTCAAGGCTAGCGCTCTACCATTGGAGCCACAGCGCCACTTCTGGCTTTTTCTGTTTATGTGGTGGTGAGGAATCGAATCCAGGGCCTCATGCTTGCAAGGCATGCACTCTACCGCTGAGCTACCTTCCCAGCCCCCAAGGTTGAACTTTTTAAGGTAGTTAAGGTCACTTAAATATTTATTCTGTCTTCACTGAGTACTTTCTTCATTATGAGTACTATGCTAATACCAATTATAAGATTAAAGTATTTTACTGTTAGATATTTCTATAGACATACTGTAGAAAGAAAGAAAAGGGAGGAAAGAAAAGAAGGAAGGAGGAAGGAAGGAAGGAAGGAAGGAAGGAACGAACGAACGACCTTAGTCACAGAAACAGAATGAATGTGGTACAAAACCTGAATAAACGATGATTCACGGAAAGGAAATTGGACAAGACCCTTAAAGTGTCATATTTTATTAAGTATATTGAACACTTTAAATAATCTTTAAACACTTAAATATATGCCATCTTTGTAAATTTGACTATTGTTTTCCTAAAGGTACTTGGCTTTCCAAGTACCTTTAAATATTTGTGTTATTATTTTTGTTTTGTATATCGAGATAGGATCTAACTATATTGTTTAGCTTGGTCTCACAAGATTTGAGATTCCCCTTCCCAACCATGTGGAATATATGATTTCTGGCCCCAAATAAGAGAGGTCTATTGATTTTTTTCAAGGGAAGGATTTTCCTTTTCCCCTATTCTATCCATGGCAAAAGCCAAGAAAGAGCTGTAGACATTCTTATTATCACACTCTTGAATAATATAGTGTCTCCTCATACTATGTTACCTCAGTAATTCCTGAATCAGCCTTGGTTTATCATTACAATCTCTCACTTAAAACATGAGCCAGTCTGTTCCTGATTCTGATATTGTGCCCATTAAATTTTTTTAAATAACTTTAAATCAACAGTAATCAACAGGTGCTCTTAGGACAAATAGTGACTAGCATTGACCTAGAGGGAATTTCATAATTTCTTATTATATCTAGCCTTTGCAGAATTCATCAACTTTTTGTATATTACAATGAAATATATTCTGCAGGAAGTTATTTGCTTTCACTTCAGCTGGAGGAGTATAAATCATCTATGATTCTTTCTTCTTGATGTGGAGCATAAGAGCTAGAGATCTGATGAAATCACAGACTTTAAGGCTCTGCTCAGACTTGTATACTCTCATTCTAAACAGATTCCATTGGCCCACATAAAGTTCTAAATGATGTGAAAATGTAAGCTCCTTTCAAGAACAGCAGTTACCCACATGGAAGTGGATGGATAGATATGTGTGGGTGTGTCCTTCAAAATTTTGCAGGATGTATATGTGCATTTTGTGTATGTATAGGTGTGTATGTGTGTGCATGTATATAATTCTCATAAGTATCCACTTACAGAGAAGGAAAGAACAATAACAGAACTAAGTAAATGAATAATTATGGTGAATAAGATGATGTATTCTCAGCAGACACATTACCTTGAAATGTCTGTATGTATCCAAGTACATGTAAGCATTTGGAAGTTCAGAAGTTTAAAAGAGAAATCTGAAAGGCAGAAATATTATATTAGTAAAAGAATTCTTTCGAGGGAAAGAGAGCTCATTATTATTTGGATATGGGTATTTTCCTTCTTCTAATTTGTCACGTATTTCCCTCAACTTTTCATTGTCTAAATGTATAAGGCAATATAAATATCAAGAAATATTTCTGCACCTTGAGAAAAATAGCAATCCAAATGCAATAAATGATAACTAAAGGTTAAGTTCAATATACAAAAGATGTCAAAGCGATTGGTTGGTAGCTGAGATAAGACATTTTCATTTTTTATATTTTTTATTATCTTTAAGTAGTTGTACAGAGGAGTTGCCATTTAACAAAGAAGTGACATCATACAATGTCAGTGTCATCTCCTTAACATTCCCTACCCACTTTGACCCACCCTTTCCCTTACAACGGGAAAGAATATTTCAAGATGCCTCCAATATGGTCATTTTAAGATATTGGTGTGTCCTTAAATATAAACAAAATAAAATGTATCATATATTATTTGTATTAGTATGCTATAGCACATAACCTGAAAAATGTCTGTACTGCAAACCCTATGCTTCTAAACCAATGTGTTTTATTTACTACACATACACTTACTACACAGTAATATTTTTTGCAGGTCCTGGGGCTTGAACTCAGGGCCTGGGCTGCTGTCCCTGAGCTTCTTTGTGCTCAAGGCTAGTGTTATAACACTTGAGCCACAGAGCCACTTCTAGCTTTTACTGGATAATTTATTGGCGATATGAGTTTATTGACCTTCCTGCCCAGGCTGGTTTTGAACCACAGTCCTCAGATCTCAGACTCCTAAACAGATAGTATTACAGGTGTGAGCCACTGGTGCCCAGCTCACAGTAAATTTTTATATTTTAAATAGTGATTTTAAGCTAGGAAGCAGAGCATAATTTGTACTAAATCATTATTCAAGCCATGGGTGCATCCAGGCATTTCTAACCAATATACTAAAATTAGACAGAAAAAATATGCATTCAGAGAGACTAATATCAGCTTTCAAAGGGGTCTTAAATGAAGGAAAGCTACTGAACATTTATTCTTAATGGTATAAGCACTATTGGAACCATTGCAAATAAAACAATTCCTCACTAAATTTGTGTTTATTCTGGGGAGTCAAGGGCCTTCCTCCCAGAGTTAAGGTGAACTTTATAGTTTAATGGATTATCGTATTAAAAGCAAAATGCATCTATTTAATTGTAAATATAATTAAAGAAACAGAAAGAGAAAAGGAGAAAGAACAGTCCTTTATTTAAGAAAATAATTTAAATTGTTAATGATTTTTCATCCAGGACTACCATGATCAGAAGACTTGATAGCAACAAAGATTCAGGAAAGAAATTGTACTCACTGCTACAGTGACTACCATAACATACAATAAACATAGAAAATCTATTTGATATATATCTCATGTCAAAAGACTTTCCCAGTATCTAAGAAAATACCTCATTATTTTTGTAGGAACTGACCATGTTGAGCATGTACTGAGCATATGTAGCATGTACTAAGCACTTAATGATCTGAAGTAGCCAGAAATATTCTAGAGATAAACACCAGACAGTAATTTTTGTGTGAATTCTTAGCTATATAGCATATAAAGTTTCCCAACTAATACTATAGATAAAGAAAAAAGTTATTTGTTTCAGTAATTATATAGGTGCACTGCAAACAAATATTTTCCTATAGAACAGTATTAGAATAGAGAGATAATCTTCTGTGCCTTTCATAAGCACTTTAATTCATTTTAATAATATTTATTAAGCACTTATCCTATACTTCATATTGAATGTGAAAATTTTATATGATATTGTCTCTGCCACCTAAAAATTTAAAACTTATTGAGGAATTATTTTACATTATTCTCAATATTGCATTAGGTAGCTGATGAACTCAGTACTGAATACATTATTAGGGAAAGAATATTCCTGATGGACTATTCTGGACACAGTGTCAATAAATATATACTACAGTTGATTTACTCGTGGGCAAGCAATTGAAAGGATTAGTGTGTACAGTCTTGTATTTTTATGTAGTCTACACCCCATTCTCTTGGTAGTTTTATTTCATGGCACTGTTACCAAGATCACTCCCATGAAAACATTAAAAAAACAACTGTTAGTGGGCATGGAGTATATATGACTTCTTCATACTGCCTTTGACACTTTTCTGTAAACCAAAAATTATTCTAAAACTTTGAAAATTTACTTAAAAGCAAGCTAAAAGCTTGTAATAACAGACATTTAGCTCTCACATCTCTTGGGGCTAAAGAGTCCTAGACTAAGGTGCCAGCAGACTTGATATTTGAACATTTTCTTCCTTCTGTTTCACAGATATTGTTTTCTGTGACCTCACCTGCTAAAGGTCTCTAGGAGCTGAATATAAGAGCAGTGGTCCCACTCATGCATGCTCTGCTCTCAGGATCTAAACACCTTCTTATGGTCCCACCTCCTGGCACCATTTAAATTGACAATTACTATAGATATAAACACAAGCATCTGGGGAAAACACAATTCAGATCATAGCATCAAGCTTATACAATTCAAAAGGTTTCCTCGGAAAACTTTCAGAAACCTAAGATGTGTCTCTAGTCTCAAGTTTAAGTAGATAAAAAAAATAGGCAATTTAGCCGGGTGCCTGTAGCTCACGCCTGTAATCCTAGCTACTCAGGAGGCTGAGATCTGAGGATCGCGGTTCAAAGCCAACCTGGGCAGGAAAGTCCGTGAAACTCTTATCTCCAATAAACCACGAGAAAACTGGAGCTGAAGAGCTGAGGGACAGCGCTCAGGCCCAGAGTTCAAGCCCCATGACCGACAAAAAAAAAAAAAAGGCAACGTATAGTAGGAAATATACCTTTTTCAAGAATTAGTGGAAAAGCAAATCAAGCGGTAGGACTTAAATCTTCAGTGATGAGGAAAATAAATTTAAAAGTTGTAATCTTCACTTAAAATATAATAAAATTACAATTCAATATAGTGGTTTAAACAAAAAGCTTTTAAATAGAAAGTATAAAACATACCTTAAATAATTATTGGGTTTTAAAAGAAAACAAAAGTTTCAACAAAGGTCTTTCAGAAAAATTTCATAACTAAAAACTTTTTCTTTTGAAAAGTGTATAAAATTTCCAGGTGTCTATGGCTCATGCCTGGGTACCTAGCTACTCAGAAGGCTGAGATCTGAGGATCATGGTTTAAAGCCAGCCAGGGCAGGAAAGTAAGTGAGAGTCTTATCTCCAAGAAACCACAAAGCACCAGAAATGACTGTGGCTCAAGTGGTAGAGCACTAGTCTTGAGAATAAAAACTCAACAACAGCACCCACAACTGAAAAAAAAGTGTATAAGATGTGGCAAAGTATGTTCAGGTAAAGTGAATTTGATACATGGTAAATCATATGTATGTTTGAAACACAAAAAGAACAAATACTTTATTTTTTTTTTTTTTGGTCCGGTCGTGGGGCCTGAACTCTGGGCCTGGGCGCTGTCCCTCAGCTCTTCAGCTCAAGGCTAGCACTCTACCACTTGAGCCACAGTGCCACTTCCAG
>NW_012267420.1:1603540-1616229 GCF_000151885.1 Dipodomys ordii
AGTTTACACTCCCACCAGCAATGCAGTAAGGTTCCCTTCTGTCCACATCCCCTCCAGCATCTGTTGTTATTAGAGTTCTTGATTTTAGCCATTCTAACTGGGGTGAGGTGGTATGACCTCAGTATTTTCTATGATTTTTTAAACAAAAATCTATTAACTTAATGAATTTTCCCAGTAACCCAGTGTCATAAACAGCTCTGAAATCAGATAAAAGCTACAGATCAGTAAAGTGTGTATTTATAGAGCATCTATGAGAACATTAGGATATGTGTTCGTCATCTATTGTCAAGAGACTTCATACATCAATTGAAGGGAATAATCCCTTCAATCATCCCTGAAGATAGCCTCCAGCGCTGCACATCTCCAGGAAGTCTTAGACACATGTCCCTGATGGAAGCCTAATCAATGACTAATCAATACTAGTGTATGGTGATCTGGCCATTTTCCCCCACTCATGCATATGTTAAAGAACATTCTAGACCAGAGCATCCCTACAGCCTTAATTGAGGCTAGAGTTGTACATACTACTGCACAGCTTCTCCCTCTGCTTCCTCTTCATGCTGCAAGCCTACTTCTTCATAAACGTTCTTATGCTGTACTTCATCTTAGACTCTCTTTCTTATAGAACCTAATATACATCGCAACTGTAAATAAGACTCACAACTTCACACAGATAGTAGAAGATAAAATAAGGGATTTTTTCCTCTTTTGACTTTAGATGTTCCATTTATCCACTGTATTTTATATGCATCTGTGAATGTCTTATGTCTGGAAAGAAACAGTAAATTGACACCAGACATTACTTATTGGAAAAGGAATTTGGGAGGCAAAATAAAAGAGAGACGCTGTGTGGTGACCAACAATTGCTACCATGCCCAAAGTTCAGATGTAGGGCAATAATCCAAAGGCTTTAGGGAATCAGGCTACAGTACTCATACTTATTCTTAATTCCTAATAAATGACATTAACAGAAGTAATATTCAGTCATCAGGTGCTTCTAATAATTTTATTACCATCCATTCTCTAGCAGTGTCTTGATAGCTCTGTTGTTTAACAGCCATCCTTACCAGACTCTGGTATCTTCTAATGTTGACTTAGAAATTCATGAATCCCTCTCCTTTGCAGCTTAATATGTCTCTTGTTTGCTAAATGTGCTTCCCTTAGGTCCTATATTATACTATATATAGCATAGTATATATCTATATATACTACTTTTCTTTATCTCTAATTATTCTACAAATTAATGTTGCTTTTCAAAAAATATAGATGTATTTTTTTATTGTGAAAATACCATACAGAGGGGTTACAATTACATGGGCAAGGAATGAGTACATTTCTTATCAAGCATTGTTGCCTCCTCCTTTGTTTCCCCTTCCCATCCCTTCCCTTCTCCCACCCAGATGTATCTATTTTTAAGCCTAAAGAATGGTGTTGCTTTGATATTTTGGGTTGTTTTAATGTTTTAACCTGAGTTCTTCAAAGTAATTTATGGATTTATCTGTTCTATTTGTAAGTCAGACTCTTTTCCTTTTTTATTTGTAGTGCTAGAGATAAAACCAGGTCTAATAAAAAAGCTTTACCACTGATCTATACATCCCTATCTTTCTAATTTTCCACCTGGAATTAACTTCAGTGTTTAAATTCTTAGGTGTCATACTTATAATTTCATGAATTAATTGAAATTTTCATCTATTTCATTTTATTCTCAATAGAAATATAGATCACATTCTTACTATGTTCTGATAAAAATGGTGGTTTGCTGGGGAGATGCTGTTCTATTTATGCCAGTGGGCAGAGGTGGATGACAAAGCAGCCACCAGAGTTGTAGTTCCTAGAACTCAGGTGGCAGTCCCAAGACCCTTTGGCAATTAGAGTGGTGGCATGGGTTTCTGAAACTTACAGATCAGAGGTTGGAGTAATCAACAGCCTGTGACAGGGGTTAGTGCTTGTAAACCCTGGGCTATAACCATGGCAGCAAGCAGAGTCCTGGGTTTCAGCCACCTTCAAACACCCCAGGCCCAAAGCAACAGGTACTCCAGACTCCGCTGGCCAAGACTACAGACTCAGTGTTACTTTATCAACTATTGTCATTGCTATTAATACACTTCTTTTTTTTCTTTGTTACCAGCTCAGTGGCTCTACAAATGATGAAAATCAAAAGTGGACAAGGCAAACACCAGCGAGAAGTACTTATTGTGCCTGTTGTTGCTGAAAGGTATCTCCTAGTTAATACTAAATGAGCTGAGCCACATGTGTTTATACATAACCAGAAAGAAGGTATGAGTGTCTCATGAAGGCACCTTGTTTCCTTTTCACAAGTGTACATAGGTTATTATGGTTCTAGTCATCCTTCTTCCCATCCCTGTTTGTCTGACCCACCCTTCTTTCTCTCATACCCTGAGAAGCAGCCAGCTCAAGCAAGGGCCCTATTGACCTAATAGAATTTTAAGAAGAATATACAATCTCTTTAAAATGATAGGGCTGGGAAGGTGGCTCAGTGGTAGAGCGCTTGTCTTGCATGCATGAGGCCCTGGGTTCGATTCCTCAGCACCACATAATCAGAAGAAAAAAAAGCCAGAAGTGGCACTGTGGCTCAAGTGGTAGAGCGCTAGCCTTGAGCTGAAGAGCTGAGGGACAGTGCCCAAGCCCAGAGTTCAGGCCCTCAACTGGACCCAAAAATTAAAATGAAAAAAAAATGCTAAGCTATTTTGAATGTCTTATATTTCTGCCTTATCTTTGAAATAATCAATATTTTTCAAATAAATCAGGATTCTTAGACTTACATATTCTGACCCAAGTCCCAACAGCTTGATTGTATAGTTCAAGATAATACCTTACAGATTAAAAAACTATTATTAGCAGGGTTGTTCTATTGTTTAGCTGTTCTACTTTTTCAAACAAAATGTTTGTTTTATTTGTACAAAAGCTCTTATATTTATTGGATGGCATAAGTAACACCCACACAAATCTCTTAAGAGTTATAATGTCTACTTTTTATGAAGACTGCATTCTGGCTTTAAAGGCAACAAGGTCAAGCTGTGAAAATATGTGACCAGGGTTCTCAGAAGACAGTATTATGGAAGAAGCACTGAAAAGCTCCTAAACAATCAACTGATATCCAGTGCAAGCAATTTTGGAAGAAATAGCAACTACACTAGAAAAGTCTTATTTTTACTTCTATTGGAATTTCAAATTAAAAGTCCCCTGGGAGCTTGAGAACAACAAATGACAAGACATGTCTTCAATTGCACAATAATTTGCAATCATAGTACAGGTGAGGTACCTTATTCATTTACATAATTTCCATAATTAATTTTTAATCTTTTCATTTTTACTATTTACTTGTTCACTTACTGATTTTTCTATCTATGTTTTTTTGACTCTTTTTTGCATTTCTCTTCAGTGACTCAAAGTACTACATGCTTTTTGTTGTTGAAAGCATTTATACCAGAAGTACACAGGTGACTCATGACTTTAATCCTAGCTACTCAGGGCGCTAAAATCTGAAAATTGCCATTTGAAGCTGTCCTGGGTGGAAAAGTCCACGTGACTCTTATCTCCAATTAATTACAAATAGCTGGAAGTGAAGCTGTGGACCACGTGGTGGAGCACTAGCCTTGAGCACAAAAGCTCAGAGACAGTGCCCAGACCCAGAGTTCAAGCCCAGGACTTGCAAAAACTAAAAAGTAGCTATACTAGCTGGGCATCACTGGCTCCTGCTTATGATCCTGGCTACTCAGGAGGAAGATTACACTTTACAGCCAGCCTAGTCAGGAAAGTTTAGAGACTTTCCACCAAAAAGCTGGAAGTCAAGTTGGCTCAAACCATAGAGCACCAGCCTTGAGCAAATAAATAGCTTAGGACAATACCCAAACCCTGAGTTTAAGCCCCAGTACAGCACGCGCGCACACACACACACACACACACACACACACACACACACACACCAAAAAGTAGCTATATTTCCTAAAAAAAAAACATCCTTTCTTCACCATCTCTTAAGTTCCAGTCTTTAGATTCAAGACATATCTTTTGCATTATAGAATGATTTTAATTCTAGGAACTTTAAAATTACCTTGCTAGATATTTAAAATCACCTTGTTAGAAAAGTTGGGGCAACTCAAAGTTCTTTATACAATTAAGTTCTGAAATAAGACATCAATTCCACTTTTGTTTTCAGAACAACTACTTGTTCTATATACTCATATATAAACAAGTATGTTTAGGTTCAGTTTTACAGAGGGAGAGAGAGATCTGATGGTTTCCAAATTTTCTTGAAGAAGAAACTAAGCCTACTTTTATTGAATACATGTTGGGCAAAATATTATATGGTAGGGACAGAAAAGTGCTTCAGTGTTTCAGATATGGAACTAAAGAATATCAAAAGCTCCCAATTTTCTGAGTAAAACTCAAGTGGGATGGAGACATTGAATGATAAATGAAAGATGAAATACAAGTCACTACAATGGACTTCGGCAAAACTTTGCAAGAGTACCTGCAAAATCCATTTCTCCAAAGGAGTAGGCACACATGGATAGAAACATTTAAATTCTGTATTTCAGTGGTATAATTCAATAGTCAGCAATGGTTCTCTGGCAATAGTTCTCTACCAGCTAAGAAGAAATAAAAACAAATGACAATTGAGCCCCTTCCTCAGTCATGAAAAAGAATCCTAAGTTAAAAGAAAAGTTTCAATTGGGGGGAAAACATGGTCATGACATTTTTTTCCACATGAATCGTCTTTAACTTGAGAAGAGGAATCACCACTTGAAATATTATGAGCATGGAATCTATAAATAGATTTATTAGAGATTGAATGACAAAAGTGGGAAATGATGAAGAATCAGAAAAGTAATGCCATGGAACACAAAATAGTCAAACATGATCTTAAGCAAATAAAGTCACCTCTATAAGCCAAAACAACAACAACAAAAACCATAGATATAAAAACCTGACAACAAGATAAAGAAACAATACAAAGAGAAGAATTGAGATCAGGCTATAAGTGGAAGAAGTGTGGACAAAAGATCCTTAAAAGGATTAGAAAGATGGCATGTATAATCAGAGAAAGCAGCAAAAGACAATTTGACTTCAATGGGCAAAAGAATCTGGAATACCTTGCACCCTGGGGCAGTGGTGTATCTTGCTCTTGGTCCAACCCTCAAGACACAGAATCCTATGCCACCTCACCAGCTGTCAAAGCTGTGTCTCCTACCTCAGACTCTCACCCTGAGCTAAGACAATCGCTGTTACCATCTGCCACTGCCTGCTGTCCTCCACTGCGGCTGCTCACTGGGATTACACAAAGCCTATCCAAGGTGGGAATAAATGGAGGAGTTTCTCTCAGCCTACCCACAATTTCTATCTGGATACAGAGGATTCTCCTCCATCTGGTTTGTGACAGGACCATTCTCATAACAAACAATGCATGGTGCTGCATTATGAGCAGTTGAATGTGTACTAGAAAAGGGCTTTTCTTGTTGTTTCTCTTAGAAGGGCCCAAACTCCCAATACTATTCTGTCTTTAATTTTATCCAGAAGAAAAAAAAATAGAAATGTCTGAATGAGAGTTTAAAGTAGTTTCAATGATTAAGAAAAACTGAGGAGAAACAAGAACAAGGAAATTAAAAAGGAAAAAGTGTGTGTGTGTGTGTGTGTGTGTGTGTGTGTGTAGGAGTTAATATGTATTGAGCACTTATCTTGGGTCAAAAAGTGTTTAGTTCACTTTGTCTTCAATTATTTTTCAAAACTATTATAAATACAGTACTGTCATTTCATTTTAACATTGGAGAGTCTGAAGCACATGAACATGGAATCTTCAAAGACTAGACAGCAATCATTGACAGCCCTATTGCAGGTTAAAGCATATCTCAAAAACATTTCCCTCTAAATTTAGTTAAATTATTTCTGTATAGAGAGTTAATTAGAAATGTTCATATTATGGATTCCACTGGTATGTGAAAGCTACTTCTTAAGGGACAAACTGAATGTATTATAATGTTAATTATCTCTGGGTTTTTTTTTTTCCCTTTCTTTCTCACTAAAGAATACCATTTGTGGGGAAGCACATGGCTGCGCACAGTAGCACATGCTTGTCATCCCAGCAATACAGGGAAACACAAGTGGAAAGACCATAGTTTAGGCTTGCCTAAACATAAAGTAAGACCCTACCTAATCAACCAGTGCAAAAAGGGACTCTGAAAATGGTTTAAGTGGTAGAGTTCCTGGATTTTTTAAAGGTCAAGTTAAACTGACTATTGCATTATGGAATATGATGATTACTTGGAAAATCAAATCTGGCAAATTTCATAAATATAAAATTGCACCGATAGCCTAAGCAATTACAATAACATACATGTCTTCTTATAAATCTCTCACATTTGATTTTCTTGAAAAATATCATTTGAAAGTAGATTTGATACCTGAAGCAACAGATGGTTTTAAAACCAAAATATCTAAAGGACTTATGCAAAGTAAGATGATTCTTTTTTTTTTTTGGTCAGTCGTGGAGTCTGAACTCTGGGCCTGGACACTGTCCCTCAGCTCTTCAGCTCAAGGCTAGCGCTCTACCACTTGAGCCACAGCACCACTTCCAGCTTTCTCTGCTTATGTGGTGCTGAGGAATAGAACCCAGGGCCTCATGCATGCGAGGCAGGTACTCTACCACTGAACCACCTTCCCAGCCCCAAGATGATTCTTTATTTCCTAGATTAAAGCTGCATTTTTCTTTATTTCCTAGATTAAAGCTGCATTAATCATATAGACTGTACTATCCAATATAGGGACCATTTAAATTTTGTAATGAGGGTCCTCCAAATGGATATGTACTGCTAAGTGTGTAATACAAAACCACGTGGTAAATACTTAATGTAAAAGAGAAGTAACATAACCCATTAGTAATTTTGCACTAGTGTCATACTGAAAAGACAATATTTTTATATATTGGGTTAAATTAAATATATTAACTTAATTTCATCTGTTCCTTTTTATTTATATTTTATTTTTATTTTATTAAATTTTAATATGACTCACATTTAACTTCTGTTGGAAAGAGCTGATTTTTTTGGTTGTTTTTAATGTAGAAAAGCAGCTTGTTCCATTATAGATGTTTACATAGACATAGAAAGTCACAAGCCTGCTAGTGAACTAGGTCACCCATAAGTGGGTATTATCACACTACTGGCCAAGGATTACCACCTCCTGAAAAGGAAGGAAAAAGAGTAGAGGAAGGAGGAGGAAAAAAGGAGGAGGTAGAGGAAAAGAGGGAAGAGGAAGAGTAACAAAGGAGGAGTGGGAAGAGGAGAACAAGGAAGAGGAGGAGGAGGAGGAGAAGGAGGAAGACAATGAGGATGAGGAAGATGAAGAAGAAGGGTAACAAGAAGGAGGAGGAGGAAGAGATGGAAGAATAGGAAAGGGAAGAAAAAGAAAGGAGGAGAAATAATTCGGTTAATTTAAGAACAAATACAAAAACTGGGCACCTGAAATCCTAGCTATCAGGAGGCTGAGATCTGAGGATCAAAGTTCAAAGTCAGCCAGGACAGGAAAATCCTTGAGACTCTTATCTCCAATTAGCCACCAGGAAACTGGAGGCTCAAAGTAGTAGAGCACTAGCCTTGAGAAAAGAGCTCAGGGACAGGCTCCAAGCCCTGAGTTTAAGCCCTGTGATCAACAACAAAAAAGAACTAATATCAATTTAGTATTCTTGTCCAACCATGGTTGGTACAATTTATCAGTCCATGGGTAGTACAACTGCTAGGTAAAAACATATCTTTACAACTTGATGGTCCCAAGTGAAACACACACACACACACACACACACACACACACACACACACACACAACCATTTTACAAAACAGAAAATAAAGAATATGAAAATAACTTAAGAAATATTGTAATAAGCAAAAATATGTGGGGAATGAGGAACATGTTGTTTTGAATTAACTGAAGAAAAGGAGACTGGTCTACTTAGAAAAATCTGTGGGGAGATGTTGAAGGGGGTGAGCATTGTGGAAGGGGAAAGAGAAAGTATTTTTTCTGGTGGCCTGGATTTTCAGAAAGTGATCACTATGTATTACTTTAATAACATTTATGAATTTATTTATTTATTTATTGTAGGTTGTGCAGCTTGAACTCTGGGCTTGGGCGCTATCCCTCAGCTCTTCAGCTCAAGGCGAAAGCTTTACCACTTGAGCCACAGCACCACTTCCAGTTTTCTAGTGTTTTATTGGAGATCAGAGTCTCACCGACTTTCCTGCCTGGGCTGGCTTTGAACCGTAATCCTCAGATCTCAGCCTCCTGAGTAGCTTGGATTACAGGCGTGAGCCACCAGCACCTGGCTAACATAATTATAAGAGTCAAAAAATGTGGTGAACACCAAAGCAGTAGGATTGGTTTCTTTCTTTTTTTTTTTTTTTTTTTTTGCCTGTCGTGAACCTGAACTCTGGGTCTAGGCGCTGTCCCTCAGCTCTTCAGCTCAAGACGAGAGCTCTACCAGTTGAGCCACAGTGCCACTTCCGGCCTTTTCTGTTTATGTGGTGCTGAGGAATCAAACCCAGGGCCTCATACATGCAAGGCAAGCACTCTACCACTGAGCCACCTTCCCAGCCTGCATTGGTTTCTTTCTATAACATAATAAAGCATATTTTTTGGTGAATACCTTGTGTTCTCCATTATATTTTTATGGAATCTTATGTAAGGTCAGTAATTCTTATGCATTTTAGCTTTCAGCTCAAAGATGCATAGTGTTTTAGGGAACTGTTAGTACTTTTTCAAGTCATCACTACCGTCTCAAAATGCTTATAAAATAGTATTTCCACCTTAGAAACATGTTTGGACTCTCTAACTACTTGGTTGTTTATAGGGTGAAGGTTTACTTTTTCCCCAAACTTCTGTATATTCTGTATGAAATATATTCTTGCAACATTTACTTCACTAGGATAATATATCTGGTTATCAAAGAAACTATTTGTATAGTCTTCAGCAAAATATTATCTATTTGAAAAGAACACTAGGTATTTGCTACAACTAAGAAAATAAAATAATTATGGAGAATTTTTTATTATGTTTAAAAGATCGAAGTATGAACTCACTGACAAAGTAAGAGATGGTCTCTTCCAATTTTAAGTTTATACTGACCCCTATGGGTCAGTGTTCTAATTTCTAGGTTGTTTTACAGGAAATGTAGTTAAGTATTTAAGAATTTGGTTAAAATGTCAAATGTTTACAATTAGGATTTAATTATTTGGGGATAAAAGTCATGACATATTCGTATGTCCTTTCTCTCCTTCTATTATACAATTGAAAGTATCTACAAATTCAGTTTATTTATTTAGATGGCATTGGTTTCAGTGTTAATTTACTGAGGACAAAGTAAATATACAGTGTAATTTTTTTATAAATTTTATTTTATTGTAAAAATGAAGTACAGAAGGGTTACAGTTACATAAGGCAATGAGTACTTTTCTTTTCAAACAATGTTACCCTTCCCTGTTTATTTTTCCTGCTTTCTCTTCCCCCTACTATCCACCCCTTCAAGTTGTAAAATTCATTTCCAGAATAGTGCCCAGTATCACTGTTGCATTGGTTCACCCTTTGTCTCAGTTTCTGTGATCACAGTGTAATTTGTAACTTTCAGAAGAATGTGAGCTGATTGTTTTCTTCAAGGTCTGCTGTATTTTTTCCTGCCCAAGGTACATTAAAACAATTAACTTTGAAGTTATATAGAAAATTGTATATAGGTAAGATAGGACTGAGAGCATGCTGAATTATAGTCAACTGTGGTGGAGACATATTTCCTCCATGTGAAAGAGGAAATTTTTTATATGATGAACAAAATTCCAAACCATTATTCTTATAGATTATGGAAAGGAATTACAGAAGGAGCAACATGGTATACACTTCTCTTTTCCTTTATGTCAAGATATGGTTTTACTACCATGCAAATATATTCTAAAAGCAAAATTATTATCAATATTCTCACAACACTTAAATGATGGAGAGCTAACATGTTTGTATTTCAGAGTAACTTATTCCATTATATAAATACAAATTTTGTACATATTGTACTGGGGATGACATTAATACTGAATTTCATAAAACTTCTATATTAATTTGTTTACTATTACCAGGATAAGCTTCGTAAGTCTGTATTTTTAAAATGTATACAACATAAGAATTGTGCATATTTATAGGTTAGTGTAACACTTTTTAATATTTTAAATGTGGCTGATTTAAATGCACAAATATGTATACCCATCAATTCACTGTAGAGAAAGGATTAATTGGAAAAAAATGGAAGGAACTTGGAATGTGTGGTCAGTCAATACAAGGTATCGTAGTATAGATTGTTGTGGTCTAGGTCCTTAACATTAACTAACTCACTATCATTACTTCTTATAGGAGTGGAGGACTAATGCAATCAGGAACAATTTTATTTCCTGAGGACAATGAAAAGTTCATGGTTATAACATTTAATGCTTCTAAATGCTTCTCTGTTTAATGCTTCTAAAATATTATATTTTAAACAGGTTTAGTTTTGTGGTAGTATACACTTAGCTTTTTGAGATAGTACCTTTAAGTGACATTAAACATTCAGACGAATTACCTTATGGGAATGAAAAATGTGGAACTGGACAATCCTACATAGCCTCTTCATTTTAGTTTACTTTGGCAGATGCTCTCCTGATAGCAAATAATTGAAAAATGTACAAAATGTCTTCACAAGGGTTTGTGATTAAACAAACTGTGCATAGATATCAAGATCTTTATGATTAAGATATTACTCTGGGGCTGGGAAGGTGGATCAGTGGTAGAGCACTTGCCTTGCATGCATGAGGCCCTGGGTTTGATTCCTTAGCACCACATAAGAAAAAAGAGAAGAGCCGGAAGTGGTGCTGTGGCTCAAGAGATAGAGCGCTAGCCTTGAGCTGAAGAGCTGAGGGACAGCGCCGAGGCCCAGAGTTCAAGCCCCACCCGCAAAAAAAAATACAGATCTTGGAGAAAAGGGTACAATAAAATGACACAACAACCAAAGTCAGAAGGTACAAACGAATTTAAGTTTTTCCCCTGATGATTACAGTATGTATGTGGAATACAGTATCTTATGTGGAATTCAGGGCTTCTCTAACTCTACATTTCTGCTTGTCTTCTTCAATCCTGTCTTCAACATTCACTTCAATGCAAATTACTTGAAATTTTGTATCCTACTTCCGATTTTCAAGATGTTCTAACAAACAAATATCATTTTATCCAATACCATTCCTTCCTTTTCTGTGGCCTATCAGCTAATGATTGCAGCCCTCCTAGATTGCTTTCATGTTATTTCATCTGGTGCATGCAGGGTTGTTTTTTTTTTTTTTTTGTCTTTTTTGTTTTTGTTTTTGCCAGTCCTGGGGCTTGAACTAAGGGTCTGGGCACTGTCCCTAGCTTCTTTTGTTCAAGGCTAGCACTCTACCACTTGAGCCACAGCACCACTTCCAGCTTTTCCTGTTCATGGGGTGCTGGGGAATTGAATCCAGGGCTGGATGCATGCAGGGCAAGCACTCTACCACGAAGCCACCTTCCAGCCCTGCGCAGGCAGTTTTCGTGGATTTTGTGAGACATTTCCATATTATTAGCTGTAGCAATAACGATTCCAAGTTGGAATCATTCCCGTGTGTCAAACTCTCCCACGATGTTTTCAAAGGCCGATCAATCATTACATAAAACCGGGAACTTTCAGATGGATCCATTCCCTGAGGGAACGTAGTGTCACCCAAGCAACTACCCGCTAAGGACGGTCAACAGCGTCTTTATAATGAACACTTGGCTGCTTAATTTCTGAAGGTCCGAATTTCATCTGTCCCTTACCAGGACAAAGGTTAAAGTGCGCATCAACAGCCAGCAGAAGCGGGAGCAGTCCTGCAGCGTCCAGGTGACACACAGACTTTCCGGGAGAACTGTCTCCCGTTAACGGGCTGAGCACGGAAATGGGGGAAGGACGGAGCAGGGGACGACGGAGGGGAACCGAGGGGACATTAGTGGACGCGGAGCCAAGAAGGCCCTGGATGGGCCGAGCGCCACCGCAGTCTGTGCCCGCGAACGCGGACACTCAGGAACACGGGAAGAAGAGGTGGGGTTTTCCTCCTATTGTTTTCTGAAGGTGGCCGGCAGGGTCAGCCCGAGTCTGGACCAGAGTCGGTGAGGAACTCGGCTGGAAGACACAGGCCGTCAGCCCAAGCCAACACCCCCGGCCGCGAGGGCTCGGGGCTCCGGGTCCCACCCACCCCTGGCGGAAGTGACGCGTGGAGGGGCGGGGCGAAGGCGGGCGGCTGCGCGCTGCGCCGGAAGTGCCTTCCAGATAGTAAATAAGCTGGGAAAAGCCAGGAGGAGGCCGTCTCCATCTTGTCGGCGCCCGCCGCTCCCGCGACGTCGTGAAGATGGGGAGCGTCCTGGGGCTCTGCTCCGTGGCAAGCTGGGTAAGGAGGAAGAAACCTTCCTGGGGTCGCGGGCGCTGAGCGTGGGGGGACTGGAGAGGGAGGCCGGAGCCGGGCCGCGGGAAGGCCGGCGGGGGCGAGCTGCCTCCCACCGGCTCCCTGCGGGCCCCGCTTCTCCCCAGCTCCGCACGGCTCGCTCCGACCCGCCTCGGGGTGGGACTCCGCCGGGAGTGAAGGGTGTGTCGGCCGTGAGTGGGGGGGGTTGTGGGGGTGAG
>NW_012267420.1:1619692-1620374 GCF_000151885.1 Dipodomys ordii
TATATATATATATATATATATATATATATATGGGACTGGGAATACGGCTTAGTGGTAGAGTACTTGTTTAGCATGCATGAAGTCCCAGATTTGATTCCTTACCAATATAATAAATAGAAAAAGCCAGAAGTTGGTGCTGTGGCTCAAGTGATAGAGTGCTAGCCTTGAGCAAAAGAAGCTCAGGGACAGTTCCTAGACCCTTGAGTGATTAAAAAATAAAATCTGTTAGATGAATCACATTTGAGTTAGCTTACAAATGTTTTATCTTTAAATGCTTTATCACATTAGAAATAGATCAGTATCTTTTTTTTATTAGAGAATGATTCATTTTTTTCCAAGTAATTCAAAGTTAAAGATAATATGCTTGAGATGTTAATTTTATATAATTTTCATTATAAGGTGAAGATTGGTAGATCTGACTTTATGGGAGGAAAAAAGAAATTGTGAATACTTTGGTGAATTCCTCTCCTTTAATTTTTACCAAACTTTAAAGGAACTGAATAAGCATTTGTTTTTTATGCCTTATCTGATTATTTCCAAAAGCTATTAGTTCTATGTGTAAGCTGTCTTGTTCTTTGATTAACAGCATTTTTCTCAGTAGGACATGTGAATTTATTTCTAACTTTAGTAGAACTTTACTAATTTTTGAAATGCTATATGAATTTTCTTTTCTTTTTTTTTT
>NW_012267420.1:1620424-1631458 GCF_000151885.1 Dipodomys ordii
TCAGGCCGCCGCGGCGCTGTCGTCACCCGACGCCTCTTTTGTTCGGACGCACCGAGCTGCACGCCGCTCAGGCCTGGTGCTCCGAGCGTCTACCTGGCGTGGTACTGGTGCCGTCCGCGTCGGTTTTGAAACCAGCCGTGGTAGCTCGGGCCGCGGGGCCCGATTCGCTCTGTTCCCCGCGTCATCGGGTCCGTGCCGGGAAGGAGCGGTTCCGACCGGCGACGATCGGCCTAGCTCTTCCGGCGTGGAGCGCGTACACGCACCACGAAATTTGATGTCTGGGTGGGGGTGGGGGGTGATGCTGCTTTTTCCTTAGGTACTGAGCCAGCCACGGTCTTCGTCAGGCCGGTGAGGTTTGCTAACCCGGGGGCCAGGGCAGGCAGGGATTATTGCCTCGGTACATTTAAGATGACATCTTTCTCCAAAAAAGAAAAAAAGAAAAGGAACAGGTTGTGTGGTGAATTCCGACATTTGTGATTTGGGACGAGATACATGGATTTTAATCTTTTAAATTTGCGATTTCTAAATTCCACTTCACCAACTTGTTTCACTTGTGAAATAATTCCAGTATGTATCCATGAACCAATATGGTGATTCTTTTACATCCCTCACTTCCTTGCAAAGAAGGTTTGGGTGTGACTTGGAACTAGTATAGGAAATTGAAATTATATAATATGGCCTGTCATTCCAACCAGGACATTCTCGAATTTCTGTTCCTTCTTGCAATTAGGTATGGCAATATGTTGTATTTAATAAGGTGAGAATCATGGAGTCTGTTGACCCTTGTATACAAAAAAAGGCAAATTTATTGTAGTAAAAGTATTAAAGTTAATGTCATTATCATAGATTCTTTAATTTTTTGATAATCCTGTTTAATTTGTAATATATCCGGATTTGTCCAGGAATCATGTGGGCATACTGCAAGTCTCTATATTGTAAGGATACAAAAAGAGGAATATGTGTTTTCCATTTTATTCTTTATCAGATTGATGAGCAACTGTTTTGTCTCAAGGACAATGTAATATTTGCATATTACATATATTTATGTTTCGAAGGTTGTATGTGTGTGTTATGTCAGAAAGAAAAAGCTTTAGAGAACACCGTGGAAAATTATATTTTTAGTATTATTGCCATTTTTGTTGATCAGAAAAATGTTCTCAATAAAACTGCCATTCAGTCACTATAAATTCCTGGGTACACTTACCTTCCAATAATTAGATATCTGTCAGATACAAAAGCTAGGGAGCCAAGGCAGTTATTTATTGTGGTTGATCTAATAAGGTTACATGACAGTCTGAATCATCTTTTCCCTTTCCTTTTTCTGTGTCTTTATTCCTAAATTACTCAATTTCAGGCTCATATCTGTAGTAGTGAATGGGAATTTGCTTTGTGAAATACGTTATCTCTTCCATATTCATAAAAATTAATGTTCTTATTTAAATGTTTTGATGAAATGGAAATTTACTTAATTGCTCAAAACTAGAATTCAGATAATTGGATTAGATTAGGTAACCCAATTAACAACAGATCTAATTTCTTTTGTACAAGTTTAAGAATATATCTGGACTATTTTAGGTACTTTTCACCAACCTCATCTCAACATTGCTGTTAGCAAATAGAATTGACTTATTGAACGATTAGACTTGGTATACCGTAGCATTCATTTTTCATTTTTCCTAATATATTTAATATTGTTAATAGTTAAGAAAAATAACATGCAAACCATGGATTTTTATTTTTTTGTAGACAGAAACCAAGCAGTGCCAACAAACTGAATTGAAAATATTTGAAAGAATAAAAAAGAATCCATGCTGAATAGGTGCAGACATTTTTCTTGTCATTCTCTAAAACAAATGTATAACAACTATTTGCATGGTATTTACATTGAATTAGGTATTATAAATAATACAGAGATGGTTTAAAGTAAACTAGGATGTGCATAAATTACATGCAGTTAATAACAGTTTTGAACTTGGAGTTTGGTCTCTTCATTCATCACTATTTTCATCTTTGAATAAACTTCATAATTGACTGAGAGTACACTCATCTTTAAGATGAAACCACTTTTTTCTGCACTGCTTGTTCCCCTTCTTGTTTTACAATTATAGTTTGGTATGGTGTACCTTGAGAAAAAAGCATAGCAGATACACTAGTTGGGCATAGAATTGTAACTTGGAAGTCTTTTTTTCTTAGAAATTTGAAAGCATTGCTCCTTTGGCATCTGACTTTCAGTGTTGGCTATTAAGATGTTGAAGTCAGTTTTAGAAAATAATTGTGACCTCCCACTTTCCCATCTCCACCAATTGAATTTCTTGAGTTCTATTCCTTCACCTTTGTATTTTCTCCATTTTATTTCTGTTACACAGAAACTGATTTCTGGACAGAAACACTAGGTTTCTTTCCTCTTCATTGACTTTTTTTCACTGTTGTCTGAGAAATCTGATTGTTTTCGATTTTTCTTTTAGTTAACTTTATAAACTTGAAAATTTTAATTAGTAGGAATCTTTTCCATTTGATCTATTTTAATATCTTAGTATTGTTTCATGAAAGTAATCCTAGAATGCTAAAATGAATCAGAAATAGTCGTCTTTTTAAGTTATCTATGTAAGTATAATAAAAACATTAAAAATACTAGATCTTTTCATGCTTTCATCTACCTGCAGTTTGTTTCCTTCAACTTTTCCCAAAAAATTACTTTCCATTCATGTTAAAATTTTCCTCAGTTTTCAGTGGATTCTATAATATTCTGATATAGCATTTTGGTTAAAAAAAAAAAAAGTTGTTAGCTTTTCATTGCAGAAAAGGAATGCAGGCATTTATCTAAGGTTGTTGATAAACCATTGCTGGATTCAGAGGAAATTTCCAGATTTCTACCTGGAAAGTTGGGAGCCATTTCTGCTAAGGTTCTCACTTTCAATATATGAAGTTAACAACATTGTTAGTGTGTTACTACTGTTGTCAGTTTTATTTAGTGTTCAACCAGTGGAGCGCTCTTTGTTTTTGTTCTTTACATTTAACTAATCATCTTACATTCACATTTACTTTCATTGTCATTTTTGAAGGCACTTGATGCTACCAATTCTTGATCTATTTGAGAATTCTACTAAACATATCTTGTTAGTTCTTACCTTTCTTGATGGCTTAGAATTGAGTTTTCTTGCTCTGTTATGGCACTAACTGCTTTCTACTTTCCACTTTTCAATTCTAGTTTTTCAATTTTTTAAAATTTTATTATTTTAATATATACCTTTATTTTTCCTTTCCTTTGGTTTCTACAGGGAACATATATTCACTGTGCCATCTTTAACCAGAAGCACTTTGTGTCATTATTTTCATGTAGCCATTATGTAGTCAATTCTCAAAGTTTGTTTCTTGGGCACTGGACATCAGAATTACCTAGAAATACATTGCAAACGCTGGCTGTGATTTAGTATTCTACATTTTCATAAATTCTGCATAATTCTGGTAACAACTTACTGTACAGGAACTTGTGCTCTACAGTTAAGTTGGCTTAGAGCTCTCAGTATTTTTTTTTATATTACCAATTAACGTGAAAAGGATTGTGTGTTTTGAATTCCCTGTGGTTTTATAGTTGAAAATATAAAAACTGAGAGACAGTTTGGGTGTATAAATACAGTATTTTTTCCTTTATTTTGTAGTTATTCCATTTCATTATCTTACATTCTGTACTTTTGTAGCCTATTTTACATATGTGTAATATCTTAGTTTTCTGAGTAAAATTTACCTTTCTAAAATGTCATTCTAGAAATCATAGTATATGAACTTTGAGTCTACTGTTCTACTGAACAGTTTACAAGTAATTATTGTTACAGGTATTAGTACTCTTCATTTTTATTGTTGACACATAGTAACTACCAATTTTTAAAATAGCTACACCATTTTTTACACCTTTTCTTTAGACATCATTTTTTTTCTAGACTTCTAGTGTAGAAAGACTACTTTCTAGTTTTTCTAAGTGTTTCTACTCTTTCAGGTCTTTCCTGTTGCTGTGTATGCTTTTGTCAGTAGTTGGTTATAATGTTCAGGCAATAAAAGCTGTATCCCTAATAATTACAGTAAACAGGTTTTAGATGGTTACTTGTCATCCATACAGTTTTGATGAGAAATACCTGTTTGTATGGGTTTGGTTTTTTTTGCTTTTTTTTTGGGGGGGGGTCCGGTTGTGGGGCCTGAACTCTGGGCCTGGGCGGTGTCCCTCAGCTCTTCAGCTCAAGGGTAGCGCTCTACCACTTGAGCCCCAGCGCCACTTCCGGCTTTTTTCTTTTTGTTTATGTGGTGCTGAGGAATTGAACCCAGGGCCTCATGCATGCAAGGCAAGTACTCTACCGCTGAGCCACCTTCCCAGCCCCTGTATGTTTTTTTAAATTTGTTTTTATACTGAGTTTTGAGAGTTTCTTTTATATTCTGGATAAAAATAATTTCTTAGATGACCTAATTTGTAAATACTTTGTTTAAATCAGTATCTTCATGATGTGTAAATGGTAGTCATTTTTTATCAAAATTTTTTGGTAGTTGAGTGTCTTTGTGTTATTAGACTTTAGTTTTCACAGATGGTTTGCTTATGGCTTACTTTAAAAAATATGGATATGGCCCGATGTCAGTGGCTCATACCTATAATCCTAGCTACTCAGGAGGCTAAGATCTGAGGATCATGGTTTGAATCCAACCAAGGCAGGGAAGTCCCAGTGAGACTCTTAGAAAAGCTGAAAGTGGTGCTGTGGCTCTAGAGGTAGAACACTAGCCTTGAGCACAGAGATTCAGAGACAGCACCAATGTCCTGAGTTCAGGCTCTGGGACAGACCAAAAACAAAAAAATAATATAATATGTACAAACATATATATGTATATATACATATATATATATATATATACATATATATATACACACACACACATATATATATATATATATACACACACATATATATGGGTATCTATTTGGGCACCATTTGTTAAAAAGACTATTAGTATATTTGGGCAACATTTGTAAAATGATTATTCTTTCTATATTGACTTGCTTTGATATCTGTACAAAAATCCTTTGACCATATTTTTATAAATTAGTTCTGTTTTATTAGTCTTTTTGAGTTCTGTTTTATTTGTATCTACCATTTTGTCTGTCATTGTCTTCAGTAATCATGCTGTCATTGTAAAGTTCTTCTTAAAATCTATTATAAATTTTTCAACTTTATATTTTTCAAAACACGTTCAGCCATTCTAGTTTCTTTGCCTTTATGTATAAGTATTTAAAGCACTAGTTTGCTTATGGAAAACTTTTACTGGCATTGTGATTGAAATTGTATTAGTTTGGAAGGAGCTGACAGATCTCTTCATGCATGAGTCCAATGTATTTTACTATTTTAGGTCTTTCGTCTGCATTTTGTAGTTTATTGTTTTCATCTTAATTATCTTTTTTTTCTTTTTTTAAAGTTGAATGTAAAATTTCTTGGCATCATTTTAACTAATACTGATTCTTAATTTTTTTCCCAGATACCATGTCTCTGTGGTAGTGCCCCCTGTTTGCTGTGCCGATGCTGTCCTAGTGGAAACAACTCCACTGTGACTAGATTGATCTATGCACTTTTCTTGCTTGTTGGTGTGTGTGTGGCCTGTGTAATGTTGATACCAGGAATGGAAGAACAACTGAATAAGGTTAGTAGATTTTCTGTCTTACAACTGGTTTTTGGTTATTAAAGAGAAAATAATGTAAAAATAATATGTAATCCTAATTTTAGTAGCTTATATTTCAGGTAAAACAAAGATAGTATGAGATAGCTTATTCATTTCTATGATGATGATACAGAGAATGTGCATTGGCAAATGAAGAGAAAAATCTAAACTAAAACAGATGAAAGTGTCTAAGTGTTATGGAAAATGGAAATGGGATATTATTGTTTTTTCTCTGAAAAGGAACATTATAAAAATAAATGTGGCTTTCATATGCAAAGAATGAAACTCAGGAAGCATAAGACTGTAAAAGATTTTTGAGCATAGTGTATATGTGCTTTAGGAAGATTAAGCTGAATAGGAATAAAGCAGTTCTGTGTTAAAGCTGTTACAGTGATGTAATCAGATTATATAGAGACCTAAAATAAAGTTTATGGATATAAAATTGAGTCTGACTCTGGGTAGCTTTTAAATAGTGCTGAAGTCAAGACAAGCAAGTTGTGTTTCTAGAAGATTGGGAGCAGTCTGTTGCTTTTAGCCCAACAGAAAAGTAAGGATACTTGATTTTTTATTTCATTTGAATTATTTTTAATGGGTCAGGTTTTAGAAGGAGGCAGAGAAAATATCATAAATTTAGTTTCTAGTATGTTGTCTTTGAGATATTCATCATAATAATATAATTTTCAACAGAAATTTGGTAAATTTGTTGATAAGTTATCAACAGAAATTTCACACTTGCAGAGGCTAGAAGTCTGAGGTCACAGTGCCAGGGGTTCAATTACATTGAGGGTGTTGTTTATTTGTAGATGGAGCAAAGTCATCTCTTGTCTCTTTAAACAACAGCAACAACAAAAATCCCATTAATTCTACCAGTTTCAGTCTCTTTTACTATCCCAAGTGGGGTTAAGGTTTCCATGTATGAATTACATACTTGAAGTCCATAACTATATATAGCAGGAAGTGGAAAACATAGGTGTATAGTACAAGGAGAATTCATAGCTTGTCTTGGGAAAGGTGAAAGTTGAAGCCTTTGGCAACATTTGCTGAAGTGGACCATTCAGAGAGAGTAGTGTTATAACTTTGTTAAAAGTTCTTGTTTTAGGGAACTGGCAGAGAAAGAAAGTCCTCTGAAGTTACATTTAGAAAAGGAGAACCAAGACAGTGATTAGGAAAAATTTTAAGTTGACAAGATAGGGTCAGAGTAAAAACAAAGAGATGAATGTAAGGACTAAGAAATTGCTTTTAGAGTTCTCCATTAGGATACAGTTTGTGTCTAACCATATTTTTGGAGTGCTGGAGCTAGAAGTGAGGGCATATAATTCATTGTTGAACATAGAGGTGATATATAGTCCTCAACAGTATGCTACTACCTTAAATAAATATTCTTTTTTGTATTGTGATGACAATGTGACTGTTTTTTTCCTTTTTTCTTTTGTGGTATTGGGGATCAAACCCAATGTCTCATCCATGTTAGGCAATCATTGTACCGGTGATGCTCCTAGTCCCCAACAATGTGACTTTCTAAAGTGGTCATTTTTTTTTTTTTTGTCAGTCATGGGACTTGAACTCAGGGCCTGGGCACTGTCTCTGAGCTTTTTTGCTCAAGACTAACACTCTACCACTTGAGCCACAGTGCCACTTCCAGCTTTTTCTGTGATTAATTGGAGAGAAGAGTCTGGAGGACTTTCCTGCTATGGCTGGCTTGGAACCAGGATTTTCACATCTCAGCTTCCTGAGTAGCTAGGGTTAGAGGCATGAGCCACCAGCACCCAGCTTCACTGGTCTCTTTCAAATTTTTCAGTTAAAATATAAAACTACTGTCAGTTCATATATTGTTAGGTCAAAAATCTGTTCATGATCACAAATAGCACTTGTAGAATAAAAGGTCCAAAAGTAAACATGTATTTAAAGTAACATTGGTTTTGAAAGGCACTATTCTTTTTAGTTCTTAGGAGGACTTCCTTTACAATTCCTTAAGTTTTTATTTAAAGCTCTAACAGTTTTTTTCACTTATATTTCAATTCAGTATTTTGCAGTAGAATGCAATTTAAAAAATTTAGGGCTGGTGGCTGAAATAATAGAGTACTTGCCTAAGCAAGCATGAGGCCCTAAGTTCTAAACCCCTGAACCAAAAAAAAAAGACAGTAAATCTATCTCAAAAGAAGCATCTATTTAAATGAATACTGGTAGGAGGTTATCATTTGTTCTCATGGAAGTTTAGTTTATATTTTTCAATTTATCTGATAAAATGTGCTAGGTGTCTTGATTATCAGAAAGTATAAAGCAAACTTATATTTTCCAACCTTTAAACTGTCTGATTATATAGAATTTGCATTTTTAATGAAAAATTGTTTCTTGGTTTCCTAGATTCCTGGCTTTTGTGAAAATGAGAAAGGTGTAGTTCCTTGCAGTATTCTGGTTGGATATAAAGCTGTGTATCGTTTGTGCTTTGGCTTGGCTATGTTTTATCTTCTCCTCTCTTTGCTAATGATCAAAGTGAAGAGTAGCAGTGATCCTAGAGCTGCAATACACAATGGGTAAGTTTTTGTGTGAGTTTCAGTATAGAAGTATGGATAACTTATCTAAAGAAATTTTAAAACAAAATATATATACTTCATGAATAAGATCTGAAAACCCTGATGTTTCTACTAGAGAATATCAGGTATTATATGTTAAATGATAGCTGTGGATCATTTATTGGTATTGTTATCTTTTATATTTGTTATCTATTGTTATTTATTGTTATTGTTAATATCTATTGTTATTTATTCACCATTGATTGATTTATAATCTTCTATGTTTCACCTTAAAAGGAAGAGCTATATTTTTGAATACTAAAATAAGAGGTATTCCTCCCCTACTTTTAGCTTTTAATGGACCAGTCCTGTCAGATAGAACTCTCAGCTTTCTAGACTACAGTGCAGCCAGAATGGAAAGCTTTATTCCAGAACAGGTTATTGATTTTCTAAATGATTGATTGTACTGTGCAACTGAGAAAGAAACTTAAGCCTGGCATTGGTAGCTCATACCTGGAATCCTTGCTACTCAGGAGCCTGGAATCTGAAAGATCATGATTCAAAGACAGCTCAGGCAGAACATTGTGAGATTCTATCTCCAAAATAACTAGCAGAAAGCAGTGCTAAAGTGGTAGAGCATCAGCTGAGGATGCAAAAGTGAGTGCAAAGTTCTGAATTCAAACCCCAATACTAATAAAGAAAGGAAGGGAGAGAGTTGGTTTTATCAGTAAATGTTTGATGGGACTATTTTGCTTTTGTATATTTTTTATGTACCTCACAATTTGATTTTATAGTATCTGCTGTTGGTTTTGTTATGTGATACTAAAGACAAGATAAACAAATGGAATATTAATAGTAATGAAAAATTGTGACATACTCAGTCTTTTGATTAGTGATTGTTTTAAATTACTACTTCAGGCTGAAGTCATTTGTCTTATAAAAGCTATTTGTGAAATTAAATTTTGCTTTACACTTTTATACATTAACCAACTTATGTCAAATAAACCTATGAAATAGAACCCATATTTTCATATGAATTAGTGACAAATATATTTTTCTTAAAACTATCTGCAAAGCAGTTTTTGTAATAGATTTTTTGTATTCCAGATATCTTCAGAAGAGTTTCTTAAAGATTTCTTAAAAGATTTTATATACAAAACTATTTGCTAGATGAAATATAAATAAAAATTGTGTATGTTTTAGATTCTGGTTTTTTAAATTTGCTGTGGCTGTTGCAATTATCATTGGAGCATTCTTCATTCCAGAAGGAACTTTTACAACTGGTAAGTTTTGTTGTTGTTTTTTAAATGTGTCACATTGATGTGCTATAAAGGAAGCTATCATCATTGTTACCTAGACCTGTATCTGAGTTTTTTTGGTCCAGTTGCAAACTCAGGGCATCTATATAAAAGCTTATTTTTCTTTTTTGTCCTCCCATTATGAAAAGATAATAATAGAAATGAAACTAGCCACTCACTTGCATGTGTGCTAATTTTTTCTTTCAGTGTGGTTTTATGTAGGCATGGCAGGTGCCTTTTGTTTCATCCTCATTCAGCTAGTCCTACTTATTGATTTTGCCCATTCATGGAATGAATCATGGGTGGAAAAAATGGAAGAAGGGAACTCAAGATGTTGGTATGCAGGTAAGCCTACATCTCAGAATATCTTCAATATGTTTGAACTTTTGTGAAACCATATATAGAGAATAAGGCAGTCACTTTAAATTTTTATTATATAATATCATTTAAAGAGGTTTTTGTTCTGGAGAGTGAATTTAGAGCGTCATGCTTGCTAATCAGGAGCTCTACCACTTAAACCATGCTTCCAGACCCCTTTTTTATTGTTCATTTTCAAAGCTTTATGCATAGGGTGATCTAGGCTGTGATCTTTCTACTTGTGATGATGGATGAGAACTACAAAGTTCAAGCTGCCAGGCGCCAGTGGCTCATAGCTGTAATCCTAGCTACTTAGGAGGCTAAGATCTGAGGATCATGGTTCAAAGCCAGCCCGCAGGAAACTGTGAAACTCTTATCTCCAATAAACCATCAGAAAACCGGAAGTGGTGCTGTAGCTCAAGCGGCACAGCACTAGCCTTGAGCCGAAGAGCTGAGGGACAGCCCTCAAGGCTCAGAGTTCAAGTCCCACGACCGACCAAAAAAAAAAAAAATCTATAATGTTCACCCATTGTGTTCCACCTGTAACTGGGATAACAGGTATGCACCATCCCAGCCATTAGTTGAGGTGCAGTCTTGTGAATTTTTATCCCCAGATGGCTTGGAGACCCAGTTCCCCATCTTTGCCTCCCAAGTAACTTAAGGTTACAAGATTTAGATACTGTAACTGCCTATGAAGAGGTTTTCAGTTTTAAGTTTATGAGTGACTTCATATCATATTGTATTAGCAACTTAGCATTTTTAAGATCTTTGACAAACTAGAAACATACCCAACAACTGGGGGTAGTTAAAAAGAGTAGTTAAAAAGAATGTTGCTTCCTGACTTGTGTCTAATGCCTATAATCCTAGCTAATATAGAGGCTGAGATTTTAGTTGGTGAGGAAAAATTTCCTTTTATGGGTTCAACATTAACAATGATAATAGTTCTGTTTCTTAATGCCCTTGTTTACAATGTAATAGGGGGTTTTTATCTTTTTTCTTTACCAAGTTTTTTATGAGTATACCTTATACAATGGGAAGTTTCATTTTGACATAACATTTATATACAGTGTATTTCAATCAAGTCAGTGCTATAACTCTACCATACCTCTTCACTTGTTTGGGGTTTTTTTTGTCGTTTTTTTGTCAGTCGTGGGGCCTGAACTCTGGGCCTGGGC
>NW_012267420.1:1631508-1632831 GCF_000151885.1 Dipodomys ordii
TGAAGGGTAAACAAAGGAGGAGGCTGCAATGCTTGGTAAGAAATGTACGCATTATCCTGCCCATGCAATTGTAACCCCTCTGTACAGTATTTTCACAAATAAAAAAAAAAAACATGTACGTAGATTTTGAGAGCCTTATTTGTAATAGTCCAAACTAGAAAACCCAGCTATCCTTCAATTGGCACATGATTTAAATTAGATGTATATTCAATGCTACTGAATAAAAAGAAACAATACATTCGACAAATCATTCTGGATGAAAATGATAATCCGTAAAGGCCATTTACAGTGTAATTTTCTTATATTGCAATAATAAAAACAGATCTGTGAGTACTTGAGAATTGGAAGTCTTTGTTATTCTGAATATTTATGAACTGTTTTAGGGATTATAGCAAAATTGAGGGGAAGGTACAAACTTTTTTTCCTGCCGCACTCAACATTTTATTCTGTAGTAGTATATCTGTTGCAATTCATTACATCATTATATTCTAGTGTCCACCATGATTCATTCTTGGTATAGTGCAGGCACATGGGTTTGAACAAATCTATGCTGACATGTATCCACCAGAACATCACAGCAAGTTTTGCTTCTTTGTGAACTGCCTATTCATCCGATCTTCTTACTGACTTCTGTTTTTCCCTTTTCTGGAGTGTCATGTGATTAGAATTGTGTACGCACTTGGCATTGTCATATATAACCTGAAATTTTCATTAGTAACATACACTTAAAATTCCTTTCTACATGTCTTTTACAGCTCATTTCATCTTTTTTTTCCATTGCGAAGACTTACCAGTTTATACTTTCACCCACTGCATTTTGCTTCCCTATTTTGGCAGTTACAAATAAGGTACATATAAGCTTGTGTGCAGGCATTAAGCTTTCATCTTTTTATGCAATTACCAAGGATTACAAATGCTAGGATCATGTACTGATCAAAATATGTTTAATTTGTAAGAAAAAAGAGTTCCTGATTTTCTTCATCCTCACTGCATTTAGTGTTGTCAGAGTTGTAACTTTTGGACATTTTCATGTAAGTATAGTTGGATCTGATTATGAGTTTTTTTTTTTTGCATTTTCTAATGATACAACAGTATGAAGCATCTACTCACATGCTTTGCCATATGTGTATCTTCTCTGGTAAAGTATCTGTTAAAATTGTTTTTGCTGGGCTGGGAAGGTGGCTCAGTGGTAGAGCGCTTGCCTAGCATGCCTGAGGCCCTGGGTTTGATTCCTCAGCACCATATAAGCAAAAAGAAAAAAGCTGGAAGTGGCGCTGTGGCTCAAGTGGTAGAGTGCTAGCCTTGAGCTGAAGAGCTGAGGGA
>NW_012267420.1:1632881-1642990 GCF_000151885.1 Dipodomys ordii
ACGGTCTCTCCTGCCCGGGCTGGCTTTGAACTGCGATCCTCAGATCTCAGCCTCCTGAGTAGCTAGGATTACAGGCGTGAGCCACCAGTACCTGGCTTGAAATGCTATATGAATTTTCTGATCCATGATGTATTCATTTTAGCTCTTACATAGATTGAAACTAGTGATTAAACTTTTTTAAGTGCTGCTTTAAATTGATAGTATAAAAACTTGGCAGAAAAAAATAACACTAAGGCTTCATTATTAGTAATACAAATTCTGCTCAAGAATTTTATTATAGTTTTACCTTTTTGAGCAAAACTTTAAGCTAGCTGTAAGTTATAGAATTAAAATGCTCTAAAAGTAAAAATCTTGTTATTTTAACATTTTGACTTTAACTTACTTTACAGAAACAAATTGTAACCCAAGTCTACTAAGCATAATTGGTTTCAATACCACAAGCTCTGCCCCAAAGGAAGGTCAGTCGGTCCAGTGGTGGCATGCTCAAGGGATTATAGGACTAATCCTCTTTTTGTTGTGTGTGTTTTATTCAAGGTAAGAAAATGCATGAAAAAAATTTAACAAGCAGGCTTAACTATTGACTTAAGAACTTTTTGAAAAAAATCTCTTTCTCTCTTTCATTCAGCATCCGTACCTCAAACAATAGTCAGGTTAACAAACTGACTCTAACAAGTGATGAATCAACATTAATTGAAGATGGAGCCAGAAGTGATGGATCATTAGAGGATGGCGATGATGTTCACAGAGCTATAGATAATGAAAGGGATGGTGTCACATACAGTTACTCCTTCTTTCACTTCATGCTTTTCCTGGCTTCACTTTATATCATGATGACCCTTACCAACTGGTACAGGTACTTCTATTTTTTTGTTGTTGTTGTTGTTGGTCATAGGGCCTGAACTCTGGGCCTGGGCACTGTCCCTCAGCTCTTCAGCTAAAAGTAGTGCTCTACCATTTGAGCCACAGAGCCACTTCTGGCTTTTTCTGCTTATGTGTGCTGAAGAATCGAACCCAGGGTCTCATGCATGCAAAGCAAGCATTCTACCACTGAGCCACCTTCCCAGCCCTGGTACTTACATTTCATGAAAACTTGGAGTATGAGAATTTGGATGCCTTTTCATGATTCTGTTATATAAAGCATAATTTGATAGGGAGTATTTTTTGTTGTTATTTTGTGGTTCTCAGTCTTAAACTCAGGGATTTGAGCTTTCTAGACTTCGCTCAACTGACACTCCCACTTGAGCCATACCTCTAGCTAGTTTTTGCTAGTTATTTTTTGACATAGAGTTTCAAAGACTTCTGCTGAGACTGGATTTCGGGGTCCCAGGCTTCTGAGTAGCTGGGATTACAGGTGTGTGAAACTGATTTCGGTATGAAGAGCTTAAAAAATCTTCTGATATATTTCATAATGTATAGCTAAGTGAATATTTAGGCCAGTGTTAGTTGATCCAAAAAAAAGTGTTTTTATTTTCAGTTTTATAAACCTAATCCCAATATACTACAATAAGATACCTTCTTTATTTCATTTGAAGTGTATCATTAAAAGATCAGAAAGATGTTGTATGTTAATGTAGATGGAGTTTTATAATTTCACAAAACTTGTTTCTTCAAACCTTGTTGAGCCATAGTTAAAAATTTCTTCTGATGAAAATAGCAATTTAGAGTTTTTTGCTTTTGCCCCTTCTGATTTTGTCTGAGTTATTACTGAAAGATACTATAGTGATAAATGAAGAAAATAGAGAATGTAGCCATAATAGTCAACACATGTTCTGTGAAATTAAGACAATTGAGGGGAGAGGTCAGATGAGGGAGAGTGGTGACAGAGGACATCCATGAACATATATTGCACCTATGAACTGAATGTTGAATGGTTCCTCCTTTATACAGCTGCTTAACAGATAATAAAAACATAATTAGAAAAAGATTCTAATTGAACTATTCAGTCTAAGCAATTATGTTTTAAGTAATTTGTTTATTTATTTTGCCAATCACTTCTTTTGCAAAAGGCTAGCACACTACCACTTGAGCCACAGAGCCACTTCCAGCTTTGTCTGTTTATGTTGTACTGAGGAATCAAACCCAGGCTTCCTGCATACTAGGCAAGCACTCTACCACTAAGCCACATTCCCAGCCTGTTTTAAATAATTTTTAATGTATAATGTGTAAAATGACCTTTCACAATCTATGCTCCTTTTGAAAGCAGCTTTTATTGAGTTTTATTATTGTTGAGAATATATTTAAAACTTCCTGTAGTGCATTATATTAGCCCATAAGAATCCAGATAGTTCTCAACAATTCAGTTTGAGCTGTCAGATAATAGTGAATTGAAGAATTTAGATTAAAAAAAAAATAACATTTTTGGGCTGGGAAGTTGGCTCAGTGGTAGAGCGCTTGCCTTGCATGCATGAGGCCCTGGGTTCGATTCCTCAGCACTACATAGGCTAAAAGAAAAAAAGCCGGAAGTGGAGCTGTGGCTCAAGTGGTAGAGCGCTAGCCTTGAGCTGAAGAACTGAGGGACAGTGCCCAGGCCCAGAGTTCAGGCCCCATGACCAGACCCCCCCAAAAAATATTTATTTTTATTAACACAAAATTCAGCAAATTGGAATATATTTCCTTCCTGGAGGTTAAGTCTGAGAAAGTATAAGAAGTAAGGGATATATTTCATGTTGATTCTTACATGCATTCTGAAAAGTAGTAGCACTTTATCCATAGATCACATCTTATTTCTAAACATAAAGTGCTTCAGTATTGTGCAAAAGATCTATTTCAAAGACCTAAATAGTCCAGTAAAGGAAATTATTGATTTTAATCTTCATAAATTAGCATGAAAAAGTGAAGCAAATGTAACAAGTCTGTCTCACATACTTTGTACAAAGAACACTTCTAAATAAGTTTAGTGGCTTGATGACTAATTATCCAATCCTTCTGTCTTTGTCCTTTTGTTTTGGGTCAAATTTTAGGTATGAGCCTTCCCGTGCGATGAAAAGTCAGTGGACGGCTGTCTGGGTGAAAATCTCTTCTAGCTGGATTGGCATCGTGCTCTATGTGTGGACCCTGGTGGCACCACTTGTTCTTACAAATCGTGATTTTGACTGAATGGGACTCATTGGCATGCAAGTCCCACTTTGGTCATTTCATTGTTTATTTGAAATTAACAGTATTCCCAACTTTTGTACAGTTACGTATGTATATGTGCTCACTGTGTAACTTCTGTGTTCTGGCATGAATTATAGATTTTACTGCTTGCCATTCATTACTTGCTAAGTGCTCTGATCATGTGAATTGGAATGTGCAAAGTTTTGAGTATGGTGGTGAATTAGAAAAAGGACAGTGGTAGTCTTATCCTCTGATCTGTACATGCAAGTCAAACTGAGTTTGATTTTAAAATTGTTAGACCATAAACTGTTTTTAGGAAGCATACAAGTAAATGGATAGCTACCTTTTGAAATACATAATGTTTTGCCTTATGGAAGACCACAAAGAACGTGGCTATTCTAAACTGTGTAAATAACTTATTTAAATATTTGTTGTCTGAAAAATACAAGTCTCTCTTGTCAGGATTTTCCCTTTATATGAAGGTAGGGAACTTATACAGGCAAGGAATGTTTAATTAAAAACAATGTAGGTTGTGGATGTAGGTAAAGGCACAGAGCCTTTATTATTGGTGGTATGTATTGTATTGAATATGCACTGAGATGGTAATCTCTGTGTTGACATGATGGTCATCACCAACAAATGAACTTTGTTTTGGTCTTTATAAATCCATGCCAAGTTGTTGTTTTAATGGAGCTATTAGTATTTGGACAGTTTTGAAAAGAATAATCATAGGTTAGAAGAAACTTGTTGAAGCTTTGAAAGCTAGTTTTGAAAATCAAAGGTGACAAACTTCTGATTAGTCAGGAAAATACTAGGCTTCAGTATATTAAAAATATAGTTCAATGCTTTTTCATTAGAAAAATGAAGAACCTGAAGCAGACTTAAGTAGCTCAAGTAGCCAAGTAGTAGCAAAGCTGGGAAATTCTAAGTCTACCAAAAATAGTTACATCCTCTTTGCCATAAAATGTACTTTCTATTCATAATTGACTTTATACCTCATTAGTGGTGGAAAACTTATATGTGTTGATGCTGTTCAGCATGCTTTTGATCCATGCACTAAAGCCAAGAGGATGATGGGCTGATGTAGAATAAAGTTCTGCTTATCATATACTATGCACTTAAAAAAATGGTTTAAGTTGCTTTTTCATTTACTGCTCATATATTGGAAATATATAATTATAATCTTTCAACCTGAAAATCAAGCAGTGACACTTTAGATAGGAACTCTTAGTTATTTGTATGTGTAATTAGTGTCTAGTGAAGCTTTTTGAACTCTATTGCCTCTTTAATAATATTTATTAATGTTAATGGAGTAACAATTCAGTTAATTCCCCAACCTTATTCTGTATGTTGTTACTGTGTTTCATAATATTGAGTGGCTGTGTTCTATTATCTGAATAAATCATTTCAGAGAAAGTGCGTACTGTTACTAATTTTCTAGCAGTTCAAATCTAAGTGGGTAGAATACTTGACAATATACAAAAGAACCTGATGAGACGAAGTGCCCATCTTTTGTCCTGAGAACTGAAATATTTTGAAGGTGCTTTTTACCTTACCTTACCTTCAGTAATAACCTCTTTAAATTTATATTTTACATCTACTGTGTTTTTCCAGCCAATTATTCTAATTAATATTTTTATAGCAAGCTAATACAAAATTTTTCTCTTGAAAAATAAAGAATTTTGATTCCGATCCTCCAACCTTAAGTTGCATTAGCTTCTGTCGCTGTAATATCTGAAATCATTCACTTAGAAGAGAAAGGGTTTCTTTTGGGCTTTGGCAAAGCAGCACATCATAATGAGAATACGTGGCAGAGCAAACCTCTGCTTTACAGTGGCTAAGGAAGTACAAAATCCATCGCATCACTTGGGGCTTACAGAATGAGATCAGAGTGCCATGAATCCCTTAAAGGATATGCCCCAAATAATCTAACCATGTACAAAATCCCCATAGTTCTGCAACCTCCTAGAAGGACTGCCCTGGGGACTATGCCTTTAACACATGAAAACTGGTCACATTCAGCATCCAAACTCCAGCAGTTAACTAAGCTGTAACATACTGTTGTATGGGAATTTGTTCGCAAGAAACAGAAGCCACATTTTGAGAGGTCAAATCAGGAGTCTTTATTGGAAAGCCCACAACTGCAGGTGGACTCCTGTCTCACAGACCTGCAGCCCAGAAGAGTTTGCACAAAGATTTTAAGACAAAAACCACATGTTTGGGTTGGAAACCCATGCACATAAAAGCAGACCAAATAGGGAAATGCTCAAGGGCAAGCATTCTCTGTAGCAAAACTTTCCTGGGGCTTAACAACCTGACATAGGCCATTCATCTCACCTGTAGGCTTTTTAGGGGTGGGTGAAAAGGCCCCTCCCTCCAGGAAAGAGCCAGCATGGCTGTGAGAGTACTTAGATCCAATATCCTTATTTTGTTCCCCACTGGTTTTATGTACATGGAATCAAATCATTGATTTCTTTGCTGTACTGGGCCCTTGGACCATGAAATTAACCAAGTTACTTTTAACAAGGTTTACAAAAGAGGCTCTCCCATACTAGACCTGTTTCATTAACAAAAAAACATCCTAAGGCTGTGCAGAGTTTACCATTAGTTTTTGCTTGGGCTGTTTCCACCTGTGATTTAAGGAGTCTAGCAGTCAAAGTTGGCTCCATATGACTGATACTCTTGGAATCAAGAGGCTTTGAACTTAAATTCAACCAGCACTCCTTTCTCAGGTCAGGCTTGCTAAGATTTGCAAACAGAAAGTGCTCCAGGGGAGGAGCTGACAGAAAGGATGACAACAAAAGTCTTAAGTTTCAACATATCAAAAATGGCCTTCCATCTGGAATCATCCCCGTCTGATGGAGCCAAGCAGGGGTCCCTGTCTACTGTTACCACAGTGGAGGTGGTCAGGATGATGATGTAGGGTCCCTTCCAGGTGCCTGTGAGGCTGTGCTTGACAAATTTTTTAACCAATCTCCAGGTTGGAAGGGATAGGCTGGATCCCAGATGGGCAGCAGCAATGTCTCTCAGACCCATTTATTACCTACAAGTTCTGCAAAGACCCTAAGAAAGCATTATTAACTTAAACTAAGGCAGGGGCCTGACTTAGTGAAATCTATTTCCCAATATTCTGATTGCTTCCTCTGAGTGGGGCCAAGAACAGTCAATAAAATGTTTGGGGGTTTCACTGCTTTTTATTACAGAACTCCTTTTTGGTGCCCATGACAATATATCAGGGTGACAACTTTTGTTAATCATATTGCATCCCATCAGGACAGAATTTCCTGGGCAGACATAGGAGTCTTGGACCTACACCATCTCTCACAAGTATGGTCTCCACACTCAAGGGGGCCTGCACATATTACCAGCTTTTCCAGGCCTATTCCTTTTAATCTATCGTTCCTTCTTCCAAAAATGACTTCAGTCTCTTGATCTTAGGGGAGTTGATGGGTGAAGACCCATCTTCTATAATTGCTTCAAGCTGAATAGGTGTGTGGCCCTGCCTAGAAGAGGCCTGAAATCTTAGCTTAAGTTTACCAAGGGATTACTGGACTCAGATACTGGGGGCTGGAATTCTTGATTTAAACTATCCCCCATTTCACAACCAAAGCTTTTTTACTACCCGCTATAACCAATAACTGATAGGCATGGGTGCAAGTTCCCTCCCAGTTACACAGTAGACAGGTATAGGCAATTAGGTAGACATGCTTATTTTTTATGACCTCTGATTACTTTGGAAGGACCAAGCACATTTAGGATCTGATATCAACTCTTATCTGAGCAGTGTCTTCCAACTGCCTCTGGATATTCCCTAGTCACCAGGACAAGCTTTGTCCCAAGAGTGTCTTCTCGATGCTGGGATAACACCCCACTTGGCATTTTCTTTGTCCATCACTGGCCTGAACTCAGGACCTAGGAAATGTCCCTGAGCTCTCCTGCTTAAAGCTAGCACTCTACTACTTTGAGCCACAGTGCCACTTCCAGCATTTTGCTGGTTAATTGAAACGTCTCACAGGGACTTTTCTGCCCAAGCTGACATTGAACCACGATCCTCAGATGAGATTAGTCTAGTCCCTTTAATTGAAGCACCAAGTAGATCAATTGAAATCATTTTAAGCAGAGATTACCTGGTGGTGTTTTGAAAAGGGTTCTGTATTCATGGCAGCTCACATCCTTGGGAAATAGATATTAAGATAGCAAAAAAGACCTTGAAATAAACAACTATAAGTGAACTTTGGTAGTCCTAATTTCCCCCTTTTACCACTTTGAAAGAAACATTCAAGACAATTCTTACTTCCCAGATTCCCTTCATCCAGTAAGCCATTTTAAATCCCCTTTCCAAAGCATTTCTTTACTAACTCCTCCTCTTTGCTTCACACTCCTATGTTTTAATTTGTATTTAAAATAACCCTTTTGAAAACCTTGAAACACTTACCATTTACCTTTTGCAGCCTGATTTTAAAACTTATTTTCTGTAGTCTGAGTTAACTCTTAGAAAACTTTTGAACTCAAATGACATAGCTTTTCTTAATGTAAGAATTATATACAGACCGGCACTGTACCAAGAGTCCAGACTTAACAAACTTAAGGAATCTCAGACCATATTTTGCTTTTTAAAAAAATCCATCTGGGGGCTGGGAAGGTGGCTCAGTGGTAAAGTGCTTGCCTTGCATGCATGAAGCCCTGGGTTCGATTCCTCAGCACCACATAAGCAAAAAGAAAAAAGCCGGAAGTGGTACTGTGGCTCAAGTGGTAGAGCACTAGCCTTGAACTAAAGAGCCGAGGGACAGCGTCCAGGCCCAGAGTTCAGGTCCCACAACCGGACCCCCCCCCCAAAAAAAAATCCATCTAATTGCAAAATAGAAATTAAGGTTTATGGTTCCATATACTAATATTGAGACCAAATTATATTACACAAGAGATTACCTTTTTTTTTCTTTTTAACCTTCTTATTTAAAGCATTTAAATAATACCAAGGAGCAGGTTTTAGGAATTATAATCACATCACCCACACTACAGTTAGGCTTTCAGTGTCTGTCTGTAAGGAAAAGAAACACGCCCATTTTATATTTGTCATGTCCTGGTGAGAGGCCATGCCTCAGGTTGAGGGGAGAGGTAGTCCCTTTTCCTTGGGCATTCCAAGAGGAGCTGAAGTAAACCAAGCTTTTCTCTTGATTCCTTCCTAAGAGAAACTAAAGCAGTTCCGGACAAATAGAATGGATAATATCTTTGACAGTGATAAACAATTATACTTAAATTTCTGATAATTAGCCCAAAATTTTAACAATGAAAGGAAATAAATGCTTAGTTGTCAAGATTTATGTTTTTGCTAAGCCAGATAACTTGATTACAGTGCTAACAGTTTTTATCTTGAACATGCTGATACACACACACACACACACACACACACACACACATGTACACAAAGGTCTTTAAGAATGCAAAAATGAATATCAGCCATACATTTTCTGGAATTCCAGCAGCAAGGGATATTCTTGCCCATAGCACTGTAGAACCACGATGGTCAGTGTTAGAAAAACTTAAAACTTTTGCCAACAAACTAAATATCTTAATCTTACAGATAACCGAGATCTACATGCTGAAACAAAGTTTGTGACCACAGCACAGTAGCATGCGGATTGACCTTTGAATACTTTCAGATGAAGGAAGGGTGAGGGTCACCTGAGGCTAAACTCTTAGCCTACAGGTGGCCTTACTCTTTACCAAATTTTAGACTAGAGCACTTTATCAATTCCAATCTGCCAAAATTAACCAGGGCTCAGAGGAGCTATATTACAGACGGGTACAGAGAACAGAAGGAGACAAGACCAAGGCAGAAACATAAAAAACCTAAACCTGCTGGGTAGGCCAGGTCCCAAGACCTCCTGCCTTATCAGTGACCAGAACTCTCTACTGTCCTGAGCATGCTGGGCATGCTTGATCCACAGATCTCCCATGTCAGCCACAACCAGAACTCCACAAAATGAGAGTTTGCTGTATGTGCCTCTCCCACCTCAGCAACCCCAAACTGTTGTCCTCACAAACCTTGAGGGCTGTGGGTGTGTCTCAAGCACATCCACTCCCCTTACCTCTACAGTTCCAGATGGATCTATCCCCCCAAAACAGAAAAACAAGCAGAATTCAGAGGAAAAAACAAACTTATTCTGGAGGTCTCCTGAGTGACTCCAAAAAATAGATGGCCTTTCAGGTATCCATGAGCTTGCTGTCAGAGTGGCAGAATTGACTAAAGACCTGGAAAAAGGTCTCAAGCAGTGCCTGCCTTTTGGAGTGTTCGATCCAAGACCATCCACCAGTGGCATCAAGGAACCCAGTGCCAAACTGGGATCTGGCTGGGGCCTCCAAATACTGTATAAAATTTGTTCGTAAGAAATAGAGAAGCCGTATTTTGAGAGGTCAAATTAGGAGTCTTTATTGAAAAGCCAGCAACTACAGGTAGAGTCTTGTCTCAAAGACTTGCAACCCAGAATCTTTTAAAGACAAAAACCATGTTTGGGGTGGAGACCCAAGCCCATAAAAGCAGAACCTATAGAGAAATACTCAAGGACAAACAAAACAAACCAAATAGGGAAATACTGTACTTAAGGACAAGTATTCACTGTAGCAAAGCTCTCCTGGGGCTAGACAATCTGATATCTGCAATTCAAAGACTGGCCAATCTCACCTGTTGGCTTTTCAGAGCTGGGTAAAAAGGGCCTTCCACCCTGGAAGGCACCAGGATGACTATGAGAACAAGGTGATGTTACTTAGACCCAGTATCCTTATTTCAATACCTTGTTGAATAATTCTGTTGAAATGGTCTGAATATCTCCAGGATTATACACAAAGAAATGCCTGTAAAACTGGCATTATCCCATCTAAATAAAAACCTACTCACATAAAAAACATGTACGTATTGTTTTCAGGGTGTCTGCTTTGACTTCAAGGTCTTTGATCCATTTGGAGTTGATTCTGGTGCAGGGTGATACATAAGGATCTAGCTTTAGTTTTCTACA
>NW_012267420.1:1646745-1679558 GCF_000151885.1 Dipodomys ordii
AAAAAAGCTGGAAGTGGCGCTGTGGCTCAAGTGGTAGAGTGCTAGCCTTGAGCTGAAGAGCTGAGGGACAGTGCCCAGGCCCAGAGTTCAGGCCCCGCGACTGGACCCTCCAAAAAAAAAATTGTTTTTGCTGTGTTTCTTCCCCCACCATGTCTAGGTATTTATCCATTTTTTAAAAAGCTGCATTGTTTTCTTACTGTTGAATTTGTGTATTTTATAGTATTCCTTTATCAGAACTGACTTTTGTTCATTTTCTCCCAATGTTGACTTGTCTTCATTCTCAAGACTGTTCATTAATCAATTCTTTCATAAATTATAGCCTTTAGAAGGCCTGGTAATGAAGCTTTGTGGTAGAGTGTTGTGCAAGGCTCTGAATCCAATTCCTAGCATGGGAAGGAGGTATAATATTCCTCACCAATTTTAAAGTCATCTAGATTTTTGACTGTTATATCCCAGGAGTTTTATAGTTGGCATTTTACAACATTCAGTTCTGTGATCCACTCGAGATTTTGTAGAGGGTTTTTACATGTGAATGCCAGTTGTTCCAGAACCATTTACTGAAAACTGTCTTTGCTGGTCTTCTCTATTCTGTTCCACTGATTGTTCAAGTCTTTTGTCCATGCCACATTATCTCAATTACTCTATTATTTTGGTGCCAGTATTTCCGCTTGAATTCAGGACCGTGTTTTTTCCAGTTAACGACTAGCATCCTACCACATCCTACCATACCACAACTTCTGGCTCTGCTGGTTAATTGGATGTATGAGTCTTGTGGACTTTTCAGTTCAAACTGTGATCTTTGAAGGTCAGTTTTCTGAGATGCTAGGATTACAGGCCACCAGCACCCAGCTTCTAAGGTATACTTTTTTTTTCTTTTTTCTTAGCATACATTAGTTGTACATTTACTCATATCTATACAATGTATTCTGATCAACTTTCCCATTACATAAACTTACGTTTTTCATAAACTTAAGCTGGGTATTATAGAGCAAACTTGTAATCCCAGTACTAGGGGCGCTGAAGCTAAAGAATCCAAGTTTGAGGCCAGACTAGGCTACATAGCAAGACCTTGTCTCCAAACAAAGAGAGGGAGTAAGAAAGAATACTAGCTTATGATGATCAGGAAATCTGTAAGTTTAGAAAAAACTTAAGTTATCCTTTTATGGTTCAAAACATGACTTGGATGAGTGGTTATTCTATGTAACTGAGAGAAGAATGTGTACTATTAGATATAATGGTTTAAGATTTTCTGTGGGCTGGAGGTATACAATTTATACAAGTAGTCTGTAACTGGCATAGTGGATTCATCTATTTGTCTCTAAAGTTAGTAAGCTGCAAATTCATTAAAGATTTAAAGGTCTTTTTTAAAACAATGGACTTACTTTGTAATGCCTCTTTATTCCTAATAATTCTTGTTCTATATCATAGTATCTAAAATATAACTACTCATGCTTTTTTGGGGGGGGGTCCAGTCGTGGGCTTGAACTCTGGGCTTGGGCGCTGTCCCTCAGATCTTCAGCTCAAGGCTAGCACTCTACCCCTTGAGCCATAGCACCACTTCTGGCTTTTTTTCTTTTTGCTTATGTGGTGCTGAGGAATCGAACCCAGGGCCTCAGGTATGCAAGGCAAGTGCTTTAACCACTGAGCCACCTTCCCAGCCCTACTCATGCTTTCTTATGATTAGTTACTAGCAGTATTTTTTTTTCTATTTACTTTATATTTGGGGGGATTTTTTTTGAGTGCAGTCCCTAGGGCTCGAATTCATGGTTAGGCATTGTCCTTGACCTTGTTCAAGGATAGTGCTCTACCATTTGAGCCACAGCTCCATTTCTGGCTTTTCTTGATTTTAACTGGAGATAAAAGCCTCACATATCTTTCCAGTACTGACTTTGAACTTAGATCCTCAGATCTCAGCTTCCTGAGTAGCTAGAGTTACAGGTGTGAGCCACCAACACTTAGCTCTATTTACTTTTAATTTGTACATGTGTACACATTTAAAAAAATTTTAACTAATAACCTGAGTTTTTAATCCACTCCAACACTACTGTACAGTATTAGGACTGTTTTCTATTGGTTGCTCTTCTACTTTTGCCTTCCAGTTTTCCTGCTCTTGTAATTTTAGTTCTTGTCTTGTTTTCGGTCATTTGTGGGGTCTAAACTCTGGGCCTGGGTGCTGTCCCTCAACTCTTCAGCTCAAGGCTAGCACTGTCACTTGAGCCCCAGCACTACTTCCAGCCTTTTCTGTTTATGTGGTGCTGAGGAATTGAACCCAGGACCTCATGCATGCAAGGCAAGCACTCTACCACTGAGCCATCTTCCCAGTCCTGTTTTTGTTGTTTTTTTTTTTAATCAGTCTTTCTTCCCTTCATTTTCAAATGTTACCAGACTGTTTCAGGGGCAATGTTGAATACCTAATAATAACAAAAGGAAGTCATAAATCCTCCCTATCATTTATATCCTTGTTTCCTTCATGTATATATGTTTATCCTATCATGAATACATTGTTATTATATTTCATATGGAAGCATGTTAATGGTTACTGAAAAAATTGCATCTTTACTCATATTACTTGGTAGTTATAGGGTTAACATAACTATTAATGTCTACTTTGTTTTTTTTCAAATTTGTTCATAATTATCTGATTTTGTTTTGCTTTTGTTTTCAAGAAAATTAAAAGTGATCTGATTCTAAGTTACCAACTAACAGAACATAAACGTAACTTGGTAATTAGTGAATTCTGGTACATAATTTTGAAAAAGTTATAGCATAATATTCTGGAACAAAATTCCTTTCTCATTCATTATTTGATATTAACAAATGAAGTTTCTTATGACTTTATGTTGACAAAAACAAAAATAGGAACAAGGCAGATGCTGGTTGTCTGGAACCTGGTGGTCTCTCAAATTATATAAGTATTGCGCCAAAAGAAGGAGGTATTTTGGCTATTTCTATCATCTCTCAGGGCAAAGGTTGTAGAGGTTTAGTGACAATCAGTGATAATGATCTTAGCTCAGCTGCAACAATGGGAGGTATATTCCAGTTCTTTATTAAGAACAGAATGAGCAGGGTGCCAGTGGCTCATGCCCGTAATCCTAGCTACACAGGAGGCCGAGATCTGAGGATTTCAATTCAAAGCCAGGCAGGGCAGGAAAATCTGTGAGACTTTTATCTCAAATAAACCACCAGAAAACGGAAATGCTACTATGGTAGAGCGCTTGCCTTGAGTTGAAGAGCTTAGGGACAGCACACAGGCCCAGAGTTCAAGCTCCACGACCAACAAAAAGAAAAAAAGAACAGAGTGCAACCCTGTATAATCTTGAAACAAAGAACTTCAAAATACATTTTAAGAAAAGGACTGTGAATGTGGCTCAGTGGTAGAGTACGTGCATGGCATGCACAAGGACCTGGATATAATACTGCATAAATAAAATTAAATATAGAAATGCTGCAATATAAGGTGTTTTTTTTCACATGAGGCAAACATCTTGATGTGTCTCACATTAAGATGATAATGGACAAGAGACAGCTTAAAGCAAACTTCTTCCTGTAAGTTGGAAAATATTTCAGGTAGCTATCAACTCACCTCCAAAGAAGACACATAACAAATACTAGTACTCAACTTTCATTCTATTTATTTTACTAAATATTATACTTCATAAAAACACAAACCAGAAAACTTTTATTACTTATACTAATCTAAGTGAAAAGCAGACGGGGTTGTTTCCAACCCCATCCCACAGTCTTTCTACACATAGGGAGCTGGAACAGTATCCGTGAACACTTGTGTACACTTTGCCTTTCCTGTTAAAAGATGAATAAACATCTCTGAACATAAATGAACTTCTCTGAACCAAGAGAGACAAATGAAGCTTTACAAGATACAGGCACTTTATGTTCCCAGTTTTAAAAACAAACCAAGCGAAAAATTTTTAATAAAAGTAACTGGAACAGAGAAAATTTTAGGAGGTTTACTATTAGTTCTATTGACTTTACAGTCAAATGCAAACAGCATCAAACAAAAAATGGAAGTTTAACTGGAGCAAATAATCATATATGTAAAAAAATGGAGAAAAATGCCATGTGACTCCAACGTAAAAGATATGCCAATAATCTGCATTAAATTTTGTATACCTCCAAAACTGAGTAACACCTGCAGGTTTTGCAAGAATGTGTGGTTGGTGAGAAAAGCAAAAGGTGCTTTTATTCCACAGTATCTGATTAAAACAAAACAATTTACAAAAGAAAGTACCAAATGATACCTTAAAATAAATACTTCATCATTTTGATGAATATGTACATGTAGAGTCCACTTCCAGGTGATTTAACTATCTAAAAGTGGCATATCACTATCCAGTGGTGCAGGTGCAAGTTCACATAAATAAAACAGAGTAGCTTCACTAGCTTCAGCTTCAGTCAATGGCTCCAGGCGAACAAGCTTGCTTTGGGTTGGTTCTGGGTCCACATTGTTACCCAGAAGCTCATCAACTTCTATAGGTTTATCTACACAAGACATAACTTCAGATGATGCTGTTGTACTCCCTTGTTCAAGAGCAGCGGCAGGATTCCCATCAAGGAATGCAAGAAGTGGAAAGGCAGTATACTGGATAAGTTGCTTATCTATAAAGATCAGAAAGAAAAAACTTTTATATACCCAAACAAGAAATGACATGACATTTATTAGCAAATCTTAAAATATACAAGTCAGAAAAGTTAGTGTTTCAATTAAGAAATGAGGTTCTTTTAGGTCTCAAAATTAAGACAAAATGATCCAGGCCCCAGCAGCTCACTCACACCTGTAATCCTAGCTACTGAGGAGGCTGAGACCTGAGGATTGTGGTTCAAAGCCAGCCTGGGCAGGAAAGTCCATGAGACTCATCTACAATTAACTACTAGAAAACTGGAAGTGGCTCAAGTGGTAGAGCACTTGCCCTGAGCTGAAGAGCTCAAGGACAGTGTCCAGGCCCAGAGTTCAAGCCCCACAACTGACAAAAAAAAAGACAAGTTTTTCAACTCATTTTTCTCTATAAGCTAACACCATTTGACAAGGTAAAGTCAAATTGGTATAACATTGTATTCAACGATTATGACAAGACTTTCCCTGGCTTATACTAGTTTCTCTAAAAAATTTCTGAAATAACTAAAAATATCTTACATAGTTTAATACTACCTCTTTACTCACCTGGTTTGGACTTAGATTTTCTTCCATCTTCTGAAACTGGCTGAACTATATTGTTCTTCGTAGGTTCTAATCCTTTATTCTCAGACTAAAAGAAAAAAAATTGTAAAAATCGCTGTTTCTTGTTTTGTATTCCTGAAAAGTACATTCTTAAAAAGTGATTTAGTATATACATAATGAAATATTATCTGACAGGGGAACACAAGATAGGTAAAGATAGAAATGTGCCAAACACAACCAGTTTCAAATACTAACTGAAAGATAACTATTGAAGCAATTAAATACATTAAGCAAGTATCAATTAAAACACATATTACACTTTTCATGCCTAAACAGAACATTTAGGATAATTATAATTAGGTAAATATATGACATGATGACATCACTAAAACATGCCCTGTCTGGGAAGCCTCAAAGTTGAAGCACCGTTTCTTATCATTTTCTTCTTGTTTCTTTAAGCTTTTTTTCCCCCACCTTTTAAATTGTTTCCCCCCCCCCCGCCACTCTCTTTACTTCTGAGCAGCACAGATGAATTTAACCTCTAGTGATATTAAATTCTTCAGATCTTTTCAATGATGTTCAAACTCAAAGGAGATGATTCTCTTCTCTTTTGTCCCTTTTTATGAATAACTGTTAAGCCCTAACTACTTCCAAACCTGGAATTTCTGAATGCTGGTTAAATATGTATGGTGTTAACAAACATCTGTATACTTAATTTCTGCAATTCCATGGATGCTCATCATAATACTATACAATGTAAATTTTCAGGATTCAGAAATGATAATGTTCCTATGATCAAATAAAAACTGAGCATTTCAAGTATTTACATAAAAATATTTCACCATTTAACATTCACAATAATTATGTAAAAATAAAATTTCCAAGGATACTAAACTGTGGATGCTCTAAAAACATGAGGACCAGAACTATAGATTCGTCTCCCATGACAATTCTTATTCATTAGCAGTGGTTAAACAGCAGCACTACAGAGTATCCTGATTGAGAGAATATCATAGACCATGTCATATATATTAAAAATGGAATGATAGATGATATGCCAGTTTTACTAGAACTTCAATGAAAGTTGGTCTCAAATTAATTTGTTAAGTTTTATAGAAAGTATATTTTGCTATACTACTTTGAAAAATTTCAGAATAGTATAAGTATAAGAATAATAGCTCAATGTCTAGAAATAAATGTACAGTAAAGCATGTTCACTAAATTAACCCATGACATGGACCATTAGGTATATAACTGACAATATAATTATATATATTTACCGACTTTCATACTATAGACACAGAATTTTATACTATAAAACAAGCATATTAGAGTCCACATGCCAAATTAAGGATACCATCTGTTTAAAAAAAAGTCTTATTGAAAGTTCTTTTATATTTTATCTAATTATTTTATATATCATCTATAACTGCTTTTTAATACCATAACTTTTTATAATGTAAGTGTAGCCCCAAATAGTTCAAAGAACATGTTACCTGTAAAACAAAGTATTTATTAGCTGTCTCTTTACATCAAAAGTATGCCAGCCACTGATTAAATGATCCAAATACTAAATGATAATCAGTAACTTAGTGTTAGGTTCTCAGTTAGACAGGTGGCTAAACATACAGAAAATCTGTCATGAGTCATGGCTCAATGGTATCTTGGCCAAACTACCAAGTGTGAGAACTCTGAATTTAAACCAAAGTTCTGACAATAAATTAAAATAAATAATACAAAGGTAATAGAAGGGTGCCAGTGGTTTATGGCTCATACCTATAATTCTGCCGATTTACAAAACTGAGGCTGAGGCCAGTGCAGATAAGAAGGTTCAGTGAAATACACCTTCAAAATAACTAGCAAACATTTAAGCTGGAGGTGTGGCTCATGTAGTAGAGTCCCAGCATAGCAAGGCCCTGAGTTCTATCACCGATACCATAAACAAAAAAAAAAGTAAGAACATTTATGTTATTTCCTCACATAACATAAAAATTCAACCTTATGATTTTATTCATTTGTTTAGGGGTATTCATTTTTAGATCTTGACTTCACTGGAATTCAGACTTGATTTACTCTGTAGTCAAAAAAATAAGGTTCCTAAACAATTATGTGTAAATTAAAACTCTATATTACACTAGTCAGTAAGCTGTACAAAATAATCAAACAATTACAAACACATGCTTACTTGTAACTGCCCTTAATACTCATTGAAAAGCTTGCTAACACTTGCTAAACCCAAGTAATGCTCTTATTACCTTCAATCTTTATAGTTGAAGAAAGAAAAGGTCAGAACTTCACTCTTTTAACCAGCCTTTCCTCCAATGAGTACAATTTTTTTCAATATGCCAATAAAATGAAGAAATTATACAAGAATATGGGTATCAGTAATTCCCAATTAAATAAAAGCTGAGAAGTTATTTACAAAGGAATAAAATGCAGTTTACAAAGTATGAAAAAAATTTTTCTATAATTACTTATTTCAACAATATACCTGAACAGGCCAAGGATGGTCAGGTGATTTCCCAGCAGGTGTGGTCATACTTAAGTGAATCTCATATGTGTGAGTATTGGGCAAAACCAGAATAACAAAAAGCTAACTTTTCATCTATCTTGTTCAAAACATACTAGGTAAAAATGTATTTTAAAATATTTGTAACTGAATGATACTATCTACTTACTAAGCCTTTCTCATATTTTTATATTATGGATCCTGAATGACATGGATTATAACTTACTTTTTTATTACTGGGATTCATTTGTGCAGAACTAATGAAAAGCTGAAAGACAAAACTAGAAAGATGATAAATTTTAAAAGAACTGCATGTTAAAAATTTTTATAGAACCATGTTGAGTGAAGAAGTGTTAGTCCTTAGAAAGTTTCTATAATAAAAAACAAAATTAGGAAAGCAGAAAAGAAAAACAGGGCAAGGTAGTCTAATGTACTAGATGAAATTTTATGTTAAGAATTCCTCTACAGCTGGGAAGGTGGCTCAGTGGTAGAGCGCTTGCCTTGCATGCCTGAGGCCCTGGATTCGATTCCTCAGCACCACATAAGCAAAAAGAAAAAAGCCGGAAGTGGCGCTGTGGCTCAAGTGGTAGAGCGCTAGCCTTGAGCTGAAGAGCTGAGGGACAGCACCCAGGCCCAGAGTTCAGGCCCCACGACCGGATCCAAAAAAAAAAAAAAGAATTCCTCTACAAAAATTAGTGGGGGGGGGGAGGGGTGTTGGGAAGGTAGCTCAGTGGTAGAGTGCTTGCCTTGCATGCATGAGGCCCTGGGTCTGATTCCTCAAGTACCACATAAGCAGAAAAAGCCAGAAGTAGCACTATGGCTCAAGTGGTAGCGCACTAGCCTCGAGCTGAAGAGTTGAGGGAGAGCGCCCAGGCCCAGAGTTCAGGCCCCATAAACAACAACAACAAAAAAAGAATTCTTCCACAAAACAATGGTTTTCCCTAATTAACACCTCCTTCATTATTCTCCACTCATTTTTATTTCTTTCACTTCTCCCTACTTGATTCTGGCATCATGAGGTAGCAAGGGCTAAGTCCTATGCCCTAATAACAGGCTTCACTGAGTATCTTTTAATTGAAAATAAATGTATAGAATTTATGTGATAGTAGCACCTTAACTATACATCAAGTGTTTAATCTCACCTAATAAGGGAGGATAAGTGTCAATCATTGCTCATGAGCTGTACTCCTTAGTTCACCCAATTTATAAATGTAACTTTAAGTCATAAACTTCAAAATAAGTCATTCCATGAGAATTTATTAAGTATCCGAGAAATAATAAACATCATGAAGACATTATTTCTGCTCTCTAGGAGCTTACAATCTAAACAAGGTAAGACCAACATTAAATAGCCAACAAATGTACAGATACAATCCAATAAGATTAACAAAGGGTGGTAGGGCTTAAAAGTACTAGGGACATAAAAGAATGAGAAGGGAGGAAAGCACACACATGCAGACATATTATGAAACAAAAAGACTTGATAAAGCTATATATCAGTTCCCATAGAAGTGTTAGGGCTTGAAATGAAAAAGATTTGAAGGTATGTGTGTGTATGTGTGTGTGTACGCACACACATAAAAACCAGATTATATTCTAGAAATGAATGAGCCAAGTCCAAATGACAAGGAAGTTTTGAACTGAACAGTAAATACTAAAGTTCGAAAGGTAGAGCAAAGCAAGTCCGTTGATGAGACCAGATCCTATCAGTAATGAGAGCCTTAGGAATGGCTAGGTCAACAGAATACAGGCATTAAGTTAGTATTTTCTAAGAATGAGCATAACAATGGTTCATAAGATAGAATGAAGTGCAGAGAATCCACTGGCACATTCACTCTCCATTCTGTCTACATTGATTCCTCTCATTAAAGTTCCTTGAAAGCTCACGGTAGCAGTAAAAATATTACTGGCTCCCACCCCCCAATTTTCTTCTTTTCTTTTTGTATCACCTAGTGATCCCTGAAGAGTTAAGGAATTCACAGTCTTGAAAGCAGACAGCAGCACATGAACACTACTCTCTGCCAGACCACGCTCCATGACTCCAGGGGCCTGCCTGTTTCCACTTTGCTCCTCTAGAGGGTAGGTGCCATAGCAAGGCCACTAGTGTAAACTCATTTCTTCCCATCTTTGTTCCACACACCTGCTCCCGACTCAGAAATACTTCTATGTGTTATCAGCAGATACATGGTAGAAAAAAACTAGACCACGTATGACAAACTAAAACAGCGAACTGAACTCTAACCAAACACTACAGAACCCACAAACTACAATATCCTTATTCATCTGACCATCTTTGTTGCTAGCTTAGAACACAGGCAACCTACAATTGGACATTTTAAAAGTTTATGACAGTATAACCTAATTCAAGGATAAAATAAGGATCCTGGATGAGAGAAGTAAACATAAAAATACAAAGTTGGGATGGCTTATGAATGTTACTTCAGAAAAGACAGGAATGAATGAGATAAAGGAAATAAAATCAAGATGATTCTGTGATAATTATCCTCAGTGGGTAGGTATATTGACATCTGATACTATAAAAAATAAGAAACCTGCTGGATGCTGGTGGGTCTTGCCTGGAAGCCTAACAGCTACTCAGGAGGCTAAGATCTGAGGATTGCAGTTCAAAGCCAGCCCCAGCAAAAAAGTTCCCATGAGACTCTTATCTTCAGTAACCAGTCAAAAAATGAGAAGCACAGCTGTGGCTTAAAGTGGTAGAGCTCAGGGATAGCCTAAGTCCTGAGTTCAGGCCCTATGCAAGAGAAAAAAAGAAAAAAAAAAAGGATAGCTAATTTAAAGAATGAATATTTGGTTTTGAGCACAAATAATCTGAGGATACAACTGATGCTATCAAAGGCAAAGAATTAGAATTGAAGCCAAGTTTACTAAGAACTGGAGATAACACATTTCAGAGTAATCCTACAAAACAAATGATCTTTACAGGGGAGGCAAAAATAAAAGAGGGTACAAAAATGAGTGTCTCGGAAATACAAGACTGCAGGAAGAAAAGCTCTTAGAAGAAACAGAATGGTTAGAGAGATAAAAAGAAAACAAAGGTTTAGTACCTCTAAAATCAACAAACACAATTTTGATGTATAATATTTGATAATATTGTAATACCAATAATGCCAATTAGAATTCTTTCAATGCCCTTCATGTTAGGCATAAGCTATGTAGACTTAAAAGATGGAGAAACAGAAAAAGACAGGTTTTTCCATGTTTAATAATGTGAGCAGGAACAGAACTCAAACCCATATGATTCTAAACAAATTTCCTCCCAGTAAATCACTGAATGATAAAAACAACCAAATCAAAACAAACAAAAACACAGAACACACAAAGCCTACTATGTAAAACAAAACAACCCAATACCTAGAAACAGTGCTAAGAGTAAAAAAGCCAGACATTTCAGTCATAGTTTCAGAATAGAATGAGTAAAAATAGGTAATACTCATTTCTAAAATTTTGTAGTGAAGACAAAAATAGTAAAAGAGCAAAGCATAAACACTTTATGATTTGTATCCACTGAAGGCAAAGTTAATAATTAGTAACTAAGTTCAGAGGAAAAAAATTGAGAAGCAGAACGCAAGATAAATTGGTTTAACTTGCTCAAAGAAATGATACATAATTGAAAACAATCACAGCTCCTGAGAGCAGCAGGGCACAGTAAATTACTTTCTGCAAACAAGGAAAATTTAAGAGAAATAATATTCCAAGTTAAATTAAAATGACCAATAGCCAGAATTCATTCTAGAGGTATCTAGAGGAAAGATACTCTAGGCAAGTGTTTACTACCTGTGCCACATCCTTGCCTGTAAGGGATAGAGATTGAGAAAGGTCTCCAGAATGAGTGAACAGAGTTGATAGAATTCACTAAAGATTATAACTGGTAAGCATAGGAAGGAAAACTATAGCTTTTGTGGTGCTGATGATTCCGGAAGAGCGATTATGCCATGGAACAATGACTGATGAGAAATCCAGAGGTAAAGGGCAAAATAATGAACTAAAATAAGACTGAAGTAATAAGAAGGACTGACTCCTTTTAGCCTCATTAATAATAATGACACCTTTAACTAATAAGACTAGAATCTTTTGAGGTAAGAGAAGCTTTAATGTAAGGCAAGAACATAGAAAAGAGCAAAAAACTTTCCAGAATAAAGACAGAAAAAAATGAAGAAGAAATGTGGAAATAGTAGAGAGATCAAGGTTCATCTGAGGGGGACCAGGCTGGACTACATACAAAGCTTTGCATAAGGTACGGATGAGTAGCAATGAGTGAGCAATGAGTGAGTAATATGGTTAGACAAAGATTCACAGTTCTGACACCACGAGAATTGAATTCATACAGGTAGTGATAAGGATTAAAGCAAGAAAACTTTAGGACACAAGATACAAAAATATAAAACAATATAGCATATGTAATAAAACACAGTTGAATGGAAAATGTTCATTCCCAAAGGATTAAAAAGTGTTCCCACAGTGTTTCCTGGCTAGGTACTTCTATTACTAATTCCACAGATTTTTATTCAATGATACATTACTTCAGAATTAAACAGCACAGCAACAAGTCTGGACAAGGCCAGATTTAGTAGTACTAGTAAATGTTACGAAATATTAACTGAACTGCTACTCAGAGTAACAGTAATGACGACATTCCTTGAATGTTCCTAACAGAGATCATCATCCTTTCTGACAATATTCATTTAAGAAAAAAAACCAGTATAGAATATAAAAACAAGAAGATGTATTGATTTTTTAAGTAATATGAATAAGTATATAAATTATCAGTACAGCAAAAATTACCCAAAGTACCTACATCAACCAGGAGATCTGGGTCTATGCTAAACTGTCTTCCTGATAGCATAGCTTGGAAGTCCTCTAAACTGCAATCAATACTGTCAAGATAATCCAACAGCTCAACTCTAAGGGGGAAAAAAAAAAGATTAAGTAGATTGAATATTTATTAGGTTTCCTTATTCTTACATTTACAATCACATTACAACCTTACTAGCTGCTGAATGCTTACCATTTCTTACATTTGAAATATTCCATTCAAAATTTGGGATTCCTTATAATTTGATTGGGAGCTTATGGCCTTCACACAAATTTCAGAGTTTACTGCAATAATAGTCAGATGTACCTTATCTTCTAACTCAGACTCTAATACTTCTACTACTCTAATCACTTTTATACTAATCTCACTAGCATTAATCACTGGCTTTCTTTTTGTCCTAAATCCTTTAATGGCAATTATTCTATTTCATAGTACTAGTAGAAATAGATACCCAAACAAATATTTCATTTATAAAAATCTGAGGAACTGCTAACAAAAACTCCAAAACTAGACAGGTGCTGGTAGTTTGACTGTGATCTTAGCTTATCAGGAAGCTGAGAGCAGAAAGATCATGATCAAGGCCAGTTCCACCATTAAAATTTGAGACCGTACCTCAAAACTCACCAGCAAAAAAGGCTGGAGAGTAGATCAAGTGGTAAAGCATCAGCCTAGCAAGCACAAGGCCTTGAGTTCAAACATCAGTACTGCCAAAAAAATAAAAAAAAAATTTAAACACTCCAAGTCTACCCTTAATTTAGTTAATTCATTTCATTTCATGGCTCAACCTTGACCAACAGAAAAACAGACAGGATGGGTTGACCCTCTGAAAGAAAGATAACTAAAAATACAAAAGAATGTGAAGTTGAGAAAGCAATTAGTTCCTCACACATCTATGAGCACTCACTTTCCTAAAAGATTAATGTTATCATTCAAAATGGAATCCATCATGGTCACAGGATCTTCTGTGGTCAGATTAGATGACCCATTTAGCTGGATAGCACTAGACATTAGAGGGTTGGTGACATCACTTCCTGAACTGAAGGATTCTCTTGCTGGTTCACTCTGATCTAGACTCTGAATGACAGGTGCATACTCATCTTCATTGTCATCTTCAACAATAACAATATCAGGGTACTGGCTACAGCTAGATCAGTAAAATGAGAAAGAAGAACCAATTACACTTTCAGACATTCAATAAATTCACTCTATCCACCATTCTCCATAGAAACTTCTGAAAACATATTAAGAGGCTTATATTTCTTGGGTAGGTAGCTTAATCATAAACATTGATAGTTCATAAAATACAATACCAGCTGGATGCTGGTGGCTTACGCCTGTAATCTTAGCTACTCAGGAGGCTGACATCTGAGGATTGCCAGCCAGAGCAGGAAAATCTATGAGACTCATCTCCAATTAACCACCAGAAAAACGGAAGTGGTGCTGTGGCTCAAGTGGTAGAGCACTAGCCTTGAGCTGAAGAGCTCAGGGACAATGCCCAGGCCGAGTTCAAGCTTCATGAATGACGAATGAATGAATGAATAAATAAATACAAGGCCACAAATATCAATAAGAGGTATTTAGTTTCAAAAACAAAAATAAGGATCAACTAATTGTCATTTACTTTGTGAGGAAGGCTTTATCTGTTTAACAATTTGGCTTAATTTTCCAGTTAAATAATTTAAATATGAGATAGGTAGGTACTACTCTTTCAGAAGAACTTTAACTAGGAAAGTGCCAATAGTTCACAAATTTTATCTCGTAAGCTCCTTACTTAGAGGTATCAGATATAACATCTTCATTAGTTTCTGGAATAACTGGGATATTTTCTTCATCTGCATGATCATCAGTAACATCATAAATAATGATGTCATCTGAAATCCGTTCTCTTGTTTTTAAACCATCAGTCCTACTGTGTGGAACCTTAAAAGAGAGGGAGAAACAGCAAAATCAAAGGGACTATAAAAGATATCATTTAAAAAACAACTGCACAGATAACATAATTACAGATATTTACTGTAGACACAATCATAAGCAAAATAGCAAAGTCCTTTTCTTGGACTTTTCTATCAATTCACAGGCATGAATCATATTATCTGTAGTATATATAACTATTACTTTTATTGTAAAACAGCCTGAAAACATCATGTCCAAAAATGTTTCTATGGAAAAATCTTCAAATTCTAACATACTTATTTTTTGTCAGTCCTGGGGCTTCCACTCAGGGTCTGGTGGTATCCCTGAGCTTCTTTCTTTTGCTCAAGGTTATAGCACTCTACCACTTGAGCCACAGTTCCACTTTCGGCTTTTTCTAAGTAGCTTATTAGAGATAAAAGTCTCATGGACTTTCCTGCCTAGCCTGTCTTCAAACTGCAATTCTCAGATCTCAGCCACCTGAATAGTTAGGATTACAGGTGGCACTCAAATTCTAACACACTTTTAATAACTAAAGAATAAAAAAAGTTTTAAGCCTTCAAACGTTCAAGCATTATCAGATATGTGAAAACACATGGATGGGGATTATTTTATCGCAAACACGCAAACAACTGTGATGTTTTGTTCTTAGTGTAAGAGAAAACACTTCAACTATTCTATAGTTATATGTCAATTTGACATTTTTTAGCAAAGTTTTAATTTTTTAATTAAGATACCGGTACGTTCACCAGTTACCCATTTTTTAAAAATCCAACTCTCAAAACTGAAGTTATTATAATACAAAAAATATAATGTAAAAATGATTATAACACAAAAGGGTTCAACACTAGTTAGTTACCAAGAGGTAAAAAATATGAAACAGTCATATTGATAGCTTTTGTCTACAATCTTAGTTCTCAGAAGACTGAGATCTGAGAACTGTAGTTTGAGGCAAGGCCAGACAGACAAATCCTCAAGAATCTCATCTTCACATAACTAAGCCAGAACAGAGGCCTCGCTCAAATTGTAGAGCACCAGACTCGAGTGAAAAAAACTTGACTACACAAAGCCCAGAACCAAGAAAAAAAAAAAGAAAAAAATGAAGCAGTTTAAAATACATAAATACAGTTGGCTAAAAATCTTCATCTGTTTAACATAAGCATACAATCCTATAAGCAAGATAGATACACTTGATAATTTAGAAATAAAAGTGGGACTAGGAGTTAAATATGATGTTAGTGCTACTTTGCCCAAGAACTAAATCATTTTCATAGCTCAGTAATAAAATCCAAAGCAGTATTTAAGAATTCTATGACCTAAAAGTAACAATAGTAGCTCAGTAGTAGAAGTACTTTGCCAGCCTGTTTAAGAAGGTACTCAAGTCCATTCCCAACACCACTAAAAATGAAAGAAACAAAGATTTTAAGATCATAAAAATAGGTCTGGTCTCTGGACTTGATGGTAGACTTATATGCCATCAGAGTTGCACAAATTATCCAGAGAGCTTGTGACAAAAACAAAGGTAAGGGGCTGGGAAGGTGGCTTAGTGGTAGAGCTCTTGCCTTGCATGCATGAGGCCCTGGGTTCGATTCCTCAGCATCACACAAGCAGAAAAAGCTGGAAGTGGCACTGTGGCTCAAGTGGTAGAGTGCAAGCCATAAGCTGAAGAGCTGAGGGACAGCGCCCAGGCCCAGAGTTCAGGCCCCACAACCGACAAAAAAAAAAAAAAAGTATCTTAAAATTACTAGAGAAAAGCAGCCTATTTAATGCATATTTGTTTAAAAAGTTGGAAACAACCAACAAAAACTACAAGACATTGCACAATCATAATTATATGATATTCAATTTTTATACAGGGTTGAAATGCACTAAATGTGGTTTAAAAATCCCAAAAGTAGCACCAACTAAAAGCAGCTACAGATAGATACATACATAATGTACTGTTCCTAAGTTAACACATAAAAACCAGCATGGAAATTAACATTAATGCAAGATAGAAAAACAGAAAAGCAAACTTGGAATTAGGCAAGTAGAACAATTATATTTGCAATAATTTGTTACTTAAATAATCTAAAGCAAATAACAAAAAATTTAATGATTTAATAGAGCTAGGGAATGAACACTTACATTATTATTCACTTAACTTCCTTGAAATACTGCCATAATAAAATTTAGTTTGAGAAAATAAATATAAAATATACATGAAAAATTACTTTATGATGGTGATTATCAGCTGGTTCTTTGACTATGTGCTGAAATAGATTCTTCTTTTGGGCTCCATTAGTATTTAGAAGTAGAGGCCTGGAAATCAGAAGAAATATTCAGAAATAAATGGTTAAACCTTCTAGAAATTTAACTATATTGAAAAATGTTTACTTCAATAGTGAACAAAAATCTTCAGTAAGAATACACAGAAATTCTTCTATGTATCTTAGCAATAGAAATTAGGGATGAAACTAAGACTTTTAGTTTTCTGGTTTTCCACATAACTTTTGTTACAGTAAATACAATATAAACAACTCTGAAACATACCACAATGTCTACTGGACTATACAGTTCTTTATAAACTACACTTACATACTAAAATATCAACAGGTATATTACTAGTTAATGGAAGAGTTAAAGCCACAAAGCTCTAATCATAATCAAACTTGTACTCAGGGCCTGGTTACTGTACCTTAGCTTTTTCCATCAAGGTTAGTGCTCTACCACTTGAGCTACAGCTCCAATTCTGGCTTTCTGGTGGTTAATTAGATAAGAGTCTAAGGAGGACTTTCTTGTTTGAACAGGCTTTGAACCTCAATACTCAGATCTCAGTCTACTGGCTAGAGAGGATTACAAGTGTGAGCCACTGGCACCTGATGGTAATCTTTTTTTAACCTTCCAGCTATGCCTGTTGACAATTATTCATCTGGCTTAAATGTGACACTGGCCACAGTAGTTAATATACTAACAGGTATAGCAACCAAATTATGGTTAAGAATGTAAAAGATCAAATAAAATAATTGTTTTCTTCTGACAAAAGGTTCTTTTTCTAAGACTTCCTTTCACTTGGATTTTCTACTGCTACTTTAAGATGCTAATTTGAATGAAAAACAGATTCTTTATTAACCATAGGTACATCTGTAAAGTCAGCACTCAAAATGTAACAAAGTTAGCACTCAAAAATGTAAGAAAATGTCAGCATGAAGAAGACACGTTAACACTATTCTGACAATCCAAAATCTGAAATGTTCTAAAATTCAAAGATTCTTGAGCAGCAACATGATGTTCCAAATTCACTTCATATCAAATTCAAGCACACAACACTCAGTTTTTCAGGGTCCCTAAAGGGGGGAAAGATTCTCCCAGCCCTTTCATTTACTTTATTTATAAACTTTGCCTCATGCACAAAATTATTTAAAATGTTGTATAAAATTACCTTAGATTAAGTGCATAAGGTATGTATAAAACATAAAGAAATTTCAAGTTCAGATTTATATCTCTCATCACAAAGATATTTCATGTTTATGCAAATACTCCAAAACCTGAAAAAAAATTGAAATCCAAACCACTTCTGATTCTAAGCATTTCAGATAATGGGCATTCAATCTTTAAGGTAAGTTAGGATGTTAAGAATGAAATTTAACAAGAACTGTTATTTTGGTACATCTGGCAAATCTAGGACATTCATGTTTAGAAACTAATGGTTATAGACACTAAACTGTTGGTTTATATATACATCCAAATGTTTTATCATAAAAACTTACCTTTTACGCTTTAAACTCACGAGTTGGTTATTCTGAACTAATGTAACAATAAACTGGACAATCTGAAAAATAAAAACACATCACAGAACCATTCATTTAGTCTACATCATCAAGTCTTATAAAACTGATTCAGATGACAGATGTTCTCTATTCTAGATTACATTGTATCTCACACATCAACATTGGAAGTTGGGTGCATATTATGAATTTAAAAATACTAATTTAAATCAGTTATTTGTTTTGCTGAAGTCACATTTTATACTATGAGGCACAACAGTAAATTGATATTTGATAGGCAATATTATTTTCATAATAGGTAATATAATTATAGGCAAAAGAAATCACTAATTTTCTCCAAAGAGATCATAAATTTTCAAGTTAGAAAAAGTTACCAAGTGGAGATGTATCTGCCAAAATTTGCTGCTCATAGTTAACAGAATGATTTGATTTTCAGCCAATTTGTAAGGAAATCTATTAAACTGATCAAAATATGTACACAAACGCTCATATTTTATAGCCTTGTTTCTTAAAAGTTGGTCTACAGTCCAGCAGCAATCGCTTAGGAACGTGTTAGGTATGTAAATTCTCAACTTCCCTACACAATTACTGAGAATAAAATTCCAAGGGTGGAACTCAGTAACATGTTTTAGCAAGCATTTTAGTTAACACTGATATATGAGAACCATTGCCTTATGTATATATGTGGGAATTACACTGTCAACTTCCTACATAAAAACACTAAAAAGGTAAACTATGAAAAGCAGTGTATCACTGAGAGATTATGAATATAAAACAAAAATGACTGAAGGACTAGACTCTAAAGAAGACTTGCTTCTCAGCTTTGTGAAATGTAAATTACATGATTAAAACAGATTAAAATGCCTATACATACCTTAAACATTTTTTGGGGGGGGTCCAGTCATGGGGCCTAAACCCTGGGCCTGGGCGCTGTCCCTCAGTTCTTCACCTCAAGGCTAGCACTCTACCACTTGAGCCACAGTGCCACTTCTGGCTTTTTTTCCCTGCTTATGTGGTACTGAGGAACTGAACCCAGGGCCTCATTTTATATCTCTCTCCAAAGAGACTACTAAGTGGTTTGCTTTACAATCAATAACAACTTTTCAATGGACAAAAATGTAAACACTTTAAGACAGCATTAGAGATATTAAATTGTTAATGCAAGTGAAAATGCAAACAGCTCTAAATAAAGACAATATTTAGGTTTAAAGGTTATCTTTGGACTTCAGTTTTTTGGGGTTTGTTGGTTGTGGGTCTCGAGCTCTGGGGCTGGGTGCTGTCCCTGAGCTCTTCAGCTCAAAGCTAGCGAGCCACAGCGCCACTTCCAGTTTTCTGGTGGTTAATTGGAGATAAAAGTCTCACAGATGTTCCTGCCTGAGCTGGCTTTAAACCGTGATCCTCATATCTCAGATCCTGAGTAGCTAGGATTACAGATATGAGCAATGGCTCCTGGTCAACCTCAGTTTTGTTTTGTTTTTTTTTTTTTAATTTATGAATGTTACATGACATTGAATTACCAGCTAAATATATTCTCTTAGTTCTTTTTTTTGTCAGTTGTAGGTCTTCAACTCAAGGCCTGGGTGCTTTCCCTGAGCCTCTTTGTGCTCAAAGCTAGTGCTCTACCACTTGAGCCATAGTAGCACTTCTGGGTTTTGAGTGGTCAACTGGAGATAAGGATCTCATGTGGACTTTTCTGCCTGGGCTGGCTTCGAACTGGCTTCCTCAGATCTCAGCCTCCTGAAGTATCTAGGATTACAGGTGTGAGCCACTGCCACCTGGTTATCTTAGTTCTCTTTTGATACTTCTGCATCATAGGTAGAGATTTCTTATTCTCCTGAGGAGACAGTTACAGCATCCAACTTATGAACTTGAGGACCTGTAAGTGGTACCTGACAAATGTAAACTCAATCCAAGACCAAACATTACACAGCAGTTAGAACCAATTCCACAGGCAGAATAAATAGTACTAGTTGTTATGCATTATATAAGATTTTTTGTTGTTTTTTTTTGTTTTTGTCGGTTATGGGGCTTGAACTCTGGGCCTGGGCGCTGTCCCTCAGCTCTTCAATTTAAGGATAGCACTCTACCACTAAGCCACAGCACCACTTCCAGTATTCTGGTGGTTTATTGGAGATAAAGAGTCTCACGGACGATAAGAAATGTACTCATTATCTTGCTCATGTAATTGTAACCCCTCTGTACAGTATTTTCACAATAAAAAAATAAAATAAAGTGTCTCATGGACTTTCCTGCCAGGGCTGGCTTTGAACCGTGATTCTCAGATCTTAGCCTCCTGAATGGGCATTATATAAATTCTACTCACACAAGAGATTCAAAACTATTGGTGCATAGCTCAATCCTATACTCCTGGTTCCTTGGGATGCATAGATTGGGGAATCAAAAATATGAGGCCAGTCTTAAGCATGAAAGGTTCTGAGATGCCATCTCAGTAATGGTTGGGTGAAGTTGTGATTTGTGCCTGTTATTGTATCTTGGGAGAAGAGCACAATGGCTGAGTACAGTGGCACATGCATCCTCATAGTATGGTTAAGCAGAAGTAGGAAAATCACAGGCATTCTAGTCCCAACATAAAGACTCTACTTCAAAAACAGCCAATGCAAAAAGAGACTGCAGTCATGGCTGAAGAGGTAGAGCACCTGCTAAGTGTTAGTCCCTGAGTTCAATCCCCTGTATCAGAATCAAACACACACAAAAAAAAAACAAATTTGAGCAAACAACATTAACATTCACAAAAAGTTGAAATACAATGTAACCACTACCTATCTATGCTTCAGGGGAAAAAAAGTAGAGTCTTAGAGGCTTACAAATATGTTCAATACTCAAACTGCATTCCACTATATTCACTCTTCATTTTATGAATGAAAAATACAGAAAACTACTGTATCTACTAGGCTCCAAGAGCTATTCATCTCTGCCCTAAGCTTGATTCACTAGATGCCGATTTTGTCAGTTATGCAGAGCCTTACTTTTAAGTCAAGGGCTTTCTAAGCAGAAACAAGAAGACCTACTGCTTAGTCTAGTTTACTCATAAGAAAAAAACAGCTGCCTTAATGACTTTTATGTTTCATCTCTTATTAACAAATCAAAGTTGATACACAAAGACTAAATCACAAGCACACAATGCCAGGGAGGGATTCCAACATTTCTATTGATTTTAAGCTTACAAATTAGCATCCAGAATCTATTTTACAACACTATTTGCTTTATGCATAGAATAATAATGACATACCTAAAATGAAATATACATATACTAATAATGGCATACATACAATAAAAAATACTGATAAACTCATAATGTGGTCAAGTAATCTGAAAATTGCATCTATACCAGTAAAAAAAGCAGTAAAAAAAAACCACAAAAAGATAAAACTCTCAAAGATTGTTTTATAATAAACATATGCTAAGAAACAAGCATCATTTAAGCCACTCAGCACAAAGGATTTTAAAACTGTTCTACCATGCAAAATGTCATTTACTAAAAGCTACTGAAATATCTGAGAACATGAAATAATCATTTTTAGTTAATGAGAAATGGATGCTATTAGAAAGCATATACATAACTTGGTTTAATATGATTTCATATCTGTAAAGAGAAATACACATACATATATATGAACATACATGTATATGTACATATGTATACACACATATACACACATACATATTATTATGTATTAAATAAAGAAATTAAGCCCAATTACTAGCTACTCATAAGCAGTATTTACTAAACAATGTGAATTATAGTCACAGAGGAAAAAAAAATCTTTACCTTTCGAATAACTTGTTGCTGTTGTGCATGCTTTGCTCTTAATTCTGACACCTCTTTCCAAAGAGACTCATTCTCACTGTTATAATTTATTTAAAAACCAAACAAAATAAGAGTTAATCAGAAAAACAAATCTCAATATCATTAATTAAAAATACTAAAGCAATACTTAGAAGGCAAAAGATCATGAGACCAAGATCAGCTTAGACTAGAGTAAGGTCTAGCTTAGCTTATAATACATACTACCATAATGAAAACCAAATGCCTGCCCACCTCTCCTAAAAAATAAATATTGGAAAAGTTAATTATACCTGTTTTTTAAAAGTATATTACATATTTATATTAGATCAGGAAAACTTGTTCAATTACCTTTATCTTGATATCTTAACACAATGCTAGAATCACTTCTTTATTTTTTTTGGTCCGGTCGTGGGGCCTGAACTCTGGGCCTGGGCGCTGTCCCTCAGCTCTTCAGCTCAAGGCTAGCGCTCTACCACTAGAGCCACAGCCCCACTTCTGGCTTTTTTTTTTTTTTTTTGCTTATGTGGTGCTGAGGAATCAAACCCAGGGCCTCATGCATGCAAGGCAAGCGCTCTACCACTGAGCCACCTTCCCAGCCCTCACTTTTTTATTATCTACTACTTAGGGAAATACAGATACAAAACTTAAAAGACAAGTTCCTACATTTACCTAGTAGTAGGCAATTTACTCCTTTTGAACATCTGGTTCAGTACTTTATGTTTAAAAACAAGGTAACCTTTAAACTACAGCTACCAACTGACTTCAGACCTTATGACTCAGCTTATAAACAAAGGTAAGTGACATTTACCTAGCACTTAATATGCTCCAGGTAGTGTGCTAAGCATTTTATGTGTATTAATTATTTAAATCCTCTCTAAACACTGCCAAGAAAGGAAACACTACCATATTTTTCTAGATGAGATGAGGATGTTCAGAAATGAATCTCCCAAAATGTCAGAGAGAATTCCATAACTGTTAAAGCCAAACTCCAAAACTATTACATTGTCTCAAGCAAAAATTAAAAATAAAAACGTCTTAAAAAAAAGATGAAACCAATAACTTCTCTAATAGTAGTAATTCTTTTTCTTCCTTCATTTCTTTAAAAAACTGAAATTGTGCTATTAAATCTTAGTAGAATGGTGAAAAGATAGAAAAGACAATCCAATAACAAAATATTTAAATTTTTCAATTTTTGTTAATCTCTACAAATGACACCTTCTTCAATCTGCACTTATAAAAGATGTTCATTTGCATACAGAGGTACTAAAAAAGACTTTTCATCATTTACTGATTATTGCATTACTGAAATTCAAAGATGCTCTTATCTGCTATTAAAAGAGGAGAAGAAGGATTAGAACTTAAAGGATGAAAAGCTTGAGGGTATGGCTCAAATATTCTAAGCCTAGTACCACCAGAAAAAAAAAAAAGAATTAAAGAATGATTGATTCGGAGATACAATTTTCTTAGGAGCAAAATAAGTCCAAAATATTTAGAGAGAGAAGCCAGCAAACAATAATGGCATAAAGAAAAATACGTAAAAGGGAAAGATTAAGTGTTATTCAAACAATGAATCAAAGTGCAAGGTTACTCTTAATGAAGATAATTCAGGAAGGCATAACTAATGTCCCACATTTGAAACAAGAAAGAAGACATCTAAAATAACTTTCAAGCTGTTGGCAACTATTAAAGAGAAAAAAAATCTCAGCTACTTAGTAAGAAGTAAACACACTTAAAATACATACAAGTTATTATTGTGGTAAGGTAGGAAAGTGCTACCTAGTAATGCAGTAAAACAAAATGTTTCTGAAAAACTTTGAGTAACAGTTTTCCAAGCTTCTGTGAAGTAAGTATCAAGTAGGCCAACTATCTCATTTGTTTTTCTTCCTATTGTGTCCTACTTTTCCCAAGAAGTGGGTCACATCAAGGAATTTTAAGAAATAGCCATAAAAAAAGAATAAAAAATATGAATATGTAGGATTTTTTAATGTGGACCCTTATTTGTGTATGAATACCATATACAATTCTATTTTCTGCAGTAACTTATAGATCTACTGTTTCATCATCAAGACTTATGTACTAGATTTTTTTTTGGTGTGCTTAGATTTAAATGTTCTTTTGATTAATGTAAAATATTAAGATAAAATCTATCAAGGCTTTCCCCCCCCTAATTTTCCCAAGTATAGAGAAAATATGTGCAGAAAAACAATAGTACTTAAAACACCCAACACCTTCAATCTCCAACACACATACCCAATACCCTATATTAGGATTTTATTTGGAAAAATACTTTACCTTTTTAATTCTGAAAGCCTGGATTCGATGGTTTCTTGTTTTATTTGAACCTTCTGAGCACTACTCATAATTTTTGTTAAATCTTCCTGACGAATTTTATTTTCTTCTGGTTTTGAAGCTGAAACCTTTCGAAAAGTAGACTTAGATAATCAAATGTGTATTGAACATCCATAAATGTAATTTTAAGAAGGTTTTATATCCCATTAAGGAAGTTAGATGTGATTTCAAAAAGTGCAGGACAGAATTCTAGGAAAATAATAAACTTTACAGTTCGGTAGGAGAGAAAGCAAGGAACACTTACTTCTAAATTTCCAGGAACAGAAACTTATTTTCCTTTTCCTTCTGACAAACTACACCAAACTTCTTTATTCACACATTCCACATTTTAATTAATTTATACAGTCATTTTTCTTTCAGTCTGAATTTTTAGAATTAGTAATACTGATGCCCATCCATGATATCAAAGGGACTTAATATTTTAGGCACTGAATATAGAACAGGGAATTACATTATAGAAAAAGTTCTTTCAGAGAGCTAATATTCTAGTAGAGGCTTACTTTCCTTCATCTAACTTAGGAGGAATGAGCCATTTTATTAAAATTTATGATCCTTTACCTCAGTCAGAAGATTGTGAAAATTTTCTTTCTTTTGCAAAAATGTTTGAGGACTAAGACCTCAGTACAATGAACAAGGAGGCAAATAGTGGGGTGGGGAGGGAGAATAATTCAACAACCAATACCTATATATTCTTAATTTCAACAGCTGAAACAAAAGTTTTGATGAACCATATTATAGTATAATCTACATTTAAATCCTTAATAAACTACATTTAAACCCTAGTTTAAATTTATGTTCATGTTATCTCACCTTCCTCTTAATGTTTTCCAACAGGTCATCCTGGCCTTGTTTGAAGTAAGGATGCTGAAATTCAACAGGACCATCTCTTTCTTGCTTTACAACTCCAGAATCAATGTGCACTACTTTACGAAAACCATCTGAAAAAAAATAAAAATTTAGTCTAAAATTATACAAAAGTAAGTAATGATGTTTCTATGGATTTCCTTTACCATCATAATAAAAAAAGATAGTTAAATAAGTGGCTGAGAACAGTAAAACAAATCGATACCTATACTTACACATATTAAGTTGCCTTACAAAGCTTGCCATGTTATTGTGCTTGAAGTACTTGGGAAGAATTTCTTTTGAAAATCTTTGTTCATCCAAGACCAGAAAACTTTGGCCATTCTAAAAAACAAACCAGAAAAGATCAATTAGTTAAGGTCTTCTGACACACATATATACATATGCATGTATGTATACACACATACATATATGTATACAAACACACATCTAAAATCCTGCCCTGGGCAGTTCTAGATACTTTCAGACCAATATTCTTTCCTTGATAATGGCAGTAAAAAGCAAACTACTATTAAGTACCAAAGTGCAATTTACTTTTTAATTTTTTTTTTGTGGAACTGAAGTTGGAACTAAGGGTCTTACACCGGCTAAGCTGGTGCTACACTCTGAGTAATAAGTAATACCTCCAACACTGTGTCACTGGTTCTTTTTAGTAGAATACCTTGACTTATTGCCTAGGGGTGTACCTGAACCACAATGTGCCTACTTGTAGGCTTCCCAACATTGCTGGAATCACAGATTCATGCTTTAAGTCCAGTTTCCCTCTGAGACAAAGTTCTTACAATCTTCTTCCTGAGCTGGCTTGGAAGCATGATCTTTACAATCTCAGGCTCTCACTGGCATGGGAAGACAGGCACATGCTACTGTACTAAGCCATGAGTTGAGAAGGGGTCTTACTAATTTTTCTGGCCAGGATGGCCTTGACCTTTGGTCCTCCTGTATTAGCCTCCTAAGTGCCTATCACTGTAAGTGTAAGCTACTAGAGTCTGGCTGCAATTAAGCTTTCTGATGAAAACCTCAAACCAAAAGCTGCATGATTTGCTGAAATACTATTAAGAAGTATTTACCATTATTTTAAATTTATACAATTAGTAATATTTGAGACTTAGCATTTCAATATTATCTATATTAGAGATAACTGCACTTCAGCACAAGAAAATGAAAAAATGTAAAATAATTCAGTAAGGCATCTGGCTACCAGATTAATACTCCTCATTAACACCCTCCCCCAAAAATATAGTCATCAAAACAACATAGAACTGGAAGAAAGCCACATATTTATCAATAGAAAAAATAAAACTAAAGTCAGTCAATGTATTTTTAACAAGAATGCCATAGTCATTCAATAGAAGACAGGGGAGCAGAAAAACTGAATGTTTACGTGCAAAACCATAAAAAGTGGGAGTTACCTGATGCCATACAAAGAAAACTAAATATGAATGATAGGTCTAAAAATTAACATCAAAAACCATAAATTTCAAAGAGCTTTTGGCAATGATTATGCATTACACTAAAATACAAACAAAAGCAAAAAAATCCAATATTATCATCAAATTTTAAAACTTTTGTGCAAAGAATATGACCAAGTAGAAAAGCAACTCAGAATAAGACAAAAGATTTGTAAATGATATATCTGGTAATCATAAATATTTACAGAATTCCTAAAATTCAAAAACACTAAAAAAATTAAAAATGAACATGCTTAGGTAGGTATTTCTCCAATGAAAATATGTAAGTAGCCAATAAACACATGAAAAGATGTTCAAAATCACTAATCAATAGGAAAATGAAACTCAAATCCACAATAAGATTCTACTACATAGCTGTTAGAATAATTATTTAATAACAAAAACAAAAACAACCAGGCAGCCAGTAGCTCATGCCTGTAATCTTAGCTACTCAGGAGGCTGAGATCTGAGGATCATGGTTCAAAGCCAGCCTGGGCAGGAAAGACCATGAGAATCTTATCTCCAATTAACCACCAGAAAACTGGAAGGGGCACAGTACCTCAAGTGGTGGAGTGCTAACCTTGAGCTGAAGAGCTCAGGGACAGTGACCAGAGCCAGAGTTCAAACCCCACAACCAATAAATTAAATAATTAATTTTGGTGAAGAAATGAAGAAATCTTGAAGATCTTGAACTATGAATCACTAGTAGGATATAAAAGTGCAGCTGCTATAAAAAATATTCCTTGAAAAATTGAACTTGGAATTACAACATGATTCAGCAATTCATGTCTATATATAGTCTTCTCCCCAAAAAGTAAGCAACTAAGAACAGAAATATGGATGGACAGAAGTACTTTGTGAGAAGCTAGGAATAGCAAAGAGATGACAAGTACTATTTAATAAATATCATTTCAGTTCGTAAAGATGAAAAACCTTCAGGAACTTGATGGTGTTGATAAGATACGAAACAGCCTGAATATACTTAATGCAACTGAAGTTTAAATCAATTCCACATCAATTCAAGACATACTGAACTGTAAAGCTTTAAATCTTTCCAAAGACAGGAAATATTCCCTTTAAGGTATATAGGTAAAAACAACTGGAAATTACAGCAGAATAAAATATTCCAATAGCAAAAAATATCTTTAAAATATACAGGACCTTTAAGAAATCTTAAAACAAATTCTTAGTTAAAACAGATGAAAAATGTATCACAATTATTATTTATTAGTAAAGACCAGTTAATGACCTGTCTTTAATTTTTCTGTTTTCTCACTCTTCCTTCTCAGTCTTCTGATTTTTTGAGTCTTCATACCCTAAATATTAAAAATATCCCAATGTTCTTCTTACACTCATTTACCGTCCAAGGTTTCACTAACTGACCATTCATAAATTCCAAACTTTACCCTGAATGGCCAAAGTCAAACTCAACAGCCTATTTATTGGACATTTCTACTTGGACTTCGTGGAGTATGGAAGTCAGTCAAGGTGTTCAGAAATATTCTTGTTCTTTGTAGCACTGTATGTCCCCACTGCTATTGAAACTAGGTGTCTTGTCTATATGACTGTATGTGTGGTTAACCAAATGTAAGCAAAAGGAAACAATTTTCAAACATAGGTTATTCCCAATCCAAAATGCTTGGGGTTGGAAATGTTTCAGAGTCCCGATTTTTTTTAAAATTTGAAATGTGTACACATACTTTTTTTTTTTTTTAAGTTGTGTTAGTATTCCAAAAATCCATGAGAGCTTCTGATTTGGAACATTTATGTTTCTGAACAGGGTTGCTTGGCCTATAATAAAAGTGACCCACCTCATACTCAAAACATGGCCAAACTTCTAATATTCCACTGTCTCAGGAAATGGACTCATCCTATTGCCCAGGCCAAATCTGTGTGTGAGGCCAAATTTGTGGGGGAGGGGTGGGGAGAGTGGAGGGAAGTGCTTGGAATCAAACCCAGAATCTATAATGTTCCAGGCACCACTCTACTACTGAACCACTACTGAACCATCCCCAACTACAGCCTCCAACTACAGCCATTTTCCATCAGTCTCTGCATTTTACCTTCAAAGTGGTATCAATTTCTCACCACTTCTACAGCGAGTCTATTCAGAACCACCACTACTTTCAGTCGTTTATGGGAAAACTGATCATTTTATAAGATTCACTCATTTCCAGCCTCTTGACTCTTATCTTTAAGAATCTATATCATTTGCTTTTACCTACCTCTATGATTTCACTTTCCCATTATCTAAAGATATACAGCAACCACACAGGCTGCCTTGCTTCAACAAGTCTTAGTAAAAAACTACACCTGTCCTAAAATAGCTACAAATGCCACTCAGTTTATGTGTCAGTTATTATCATGCCAAATTAATTCTTTGTTCAAATATGGAACAGAATTGCTTAAACATTTTTTCTTTTCCTGTCATAATGCCAAGTTTTGTCTGTCAGCAGAGATAGTACAGAGATAAATAGAGGAGAAAGAGGTTCTCCTTTCTGGTTTTATGGTGACCTTAGCACAATCCTGAGTACAAGCTAGTTCTCAAGAACCATTCAAAAGAGCAATTCTCCTTATCATTCTCTCAACTTCATAGATTTCAAAAAAATCTCTCTAGTAAGAAATCTCCTCAGGAACAGCTATTTAGGGTAATGTAAAGAGTTGACAAGCCTTTTCTTCAAGAGCCAGATAATATGTTAGGCTTTTTGATAATAAGATCATTTTACTTATAAAATAGATGACTGACCTACATGAGCTATAGTTGTCAATCTTTGACCTAGAGTAATGATGTATGGATTTCCAATAAATTCCACCAGTGCAATACTAATGACTTCTCTGTCATTCAGTGGGACATGACCATACTTTTTTCAGTAAGGTCAGCATCTTAACCTACAGTGAAAGGTGTTTAATTAGACATTCTATCTCAGTCCTATTAACAGTGGCTGCTCTAAACTATTCCTACTTTAGTTTTCTTTACTCCAATTCCCTAAAATAGTAATTTTACTAAACTTCCCATTCTAAATATTTTATATATTGTTGTGTTCTGATTATTCTAATTTATTTTCTTTCTGGTACTTATCACTACCTGGAATCATATTACTTTGTCTGTTTTATTTTTTTAAATCAGTATCCTCCACTAGAATGTGAACTTCAAAAAGGCAGGCACTTTGCTGCATTGCTGAATGAATTTTTAGTATCTAACACACTGACTAGCCCTAACAGATGCATAATAAACATTTATGATTAACTTACTGAATACATCTTTAGCCAAATGGGCTATATTATATGTTTAGAATTTCAACTTGTGTTTATATTAGAGATGTCTCTTGCTTGTATCTACTCTTCCTCACATATACCCCTTATTATTCCTAACATTCTATGTATCTCAATCCCTACCTAATACTAGTAAATAATCTTTTTGCATCTGAAGTCAACTCTTACTTGTGAGGATCAAACAGTGCAACACAGAACTCTTTCCATTCTCCCTCAGCATTTTAAAAGCCATTACCTACTGCAGTAGGAGACTGGTACCTTCTTATGATTTACCACAAATGTTAGCAGCCTTCCAAAGAAGTAGTAACAGCTGGTACTGCCAGTGTCTAAATAAACCTTTTGGCACTTCCTATGAATACTCAAAATATTCTTATGAAGAATAATGCTCAGCCCCACATTATGAAAAACATTCTTCAGAATAGAAATTTATAACTTTAATTGAGTCTGTAACTTCCTAATGTTTACCATTCATTCCTTAAGGCTGTAGCTCATCTTTCCTAAGTGTACAAATAAAAATAACTGTAAATAAATCTCTCAAAATTTCTGTAGGCCTAAATTGCATGTTAGATACCAAATATGTGGCCTTTCTTATTTTTACTCTGGAATACTAAAATAATCCATTAGTTGTTGGAATGTTCAACAATACTAGGATATTGTGAAGTCTAAATTCATCCCACAGGAAAACTGGAAGAATTCTGGTTTTGCTCCTTTTCCCTCCTACGTACACTGTGATCCATCTGGTGATTTAAAAAAAAAAAATAGTAGTATAGAATGCCGAAGAGCACACAAAAAGGTGAAACAAATTTGTATGAGGTCTTTAATAGTAATCCGTCTTTCAATATTCTGAAAAACTAGGCAAGAACACTGACCAAGTAAATGACCTGCCAATGCTTTCCTTCATTTATATGGTTTCAATTCAATATACAAATTATTAAATTTAACAGTAAAAACTGTTCTTCAAATATGAGTAAAACAACTTAAATTTATTCTCTATAATCTCTGTCTGAATATCATATTTCTCCAGTTGCTTCTAGCTAAACACATGCCCTCTGTTTAGGATTATGCTACATTTAAAACTATAGGAAATGCTCAAAAATATGTATTAAAATCTCATTTCCAATCTGAGTTAGCTATATAATTTCAGGTAAGTAATCTAACTACACCAAGCCTAGAAATCAATCTCTATAATTCTTTTCAAATGTAATTTCATCATTTCTACCCCATTACATTTTTCAGAGATTTTTCTTGACTTTTATTAAAAGCTGATCTGGCATGGAACTGACCTCACATAGTTAACATTCGCATTGTCCTATTGTATGAGAAAATGAGTAGTTAAAACGAGAGCTGAGTCTTAATGGGATTGATAAAAAGTAACTTATTTACTTAGTTTAGGATTCACAGAATTAGGTATCTATGGGTTAGTCTGATACCCTCCACATTTGATACTGCCCCAAAATGCAAGATACTTAAACTGAGGATGTTTTAGACCAACCAACAACAGGTCTAATACTCTGTAAATTAAAACCAATTACTAATATGTCTAGGTAGATACCATGCTAGACAGTGCAAAACGTATGGTAACTTGAGTGGGAAGAGTATCTCAGTTCAGTTTCTAATATGAATTCATGGCTGAGCAACAGCCTGTGCCGAATCTCCCCTGTCAACTTTTAATCCTTCTGACTGAGGGAAAGCATGAGACATCTATTTATTTTAAGTACATGCTGGTAGTTGGCTTTCTTATTTTACCTTTCACTGTACAACGAAACAGAATTTATGAAATGCTTAACACAGCATCCCCTTGAAAGGATTAAAAAAAAAACAGGTGACACTATTGACCACAAGAAAATTAAACACAAGGTAAAAACTGAACAACTGAGTCTAATACAAGGAAAAATATAACTGTGTAGTAGTTTCAGGTGCTAAACAGATTAAGATAAAAGTAAATAAAACTGAAAATTAGTGTAACAGAATAGGGACAAAAAGGAGGTAACATTTATTTAGCACATCATAGGTGCCAGGCATTGTTCTTAAAGTCTTTGCTTACTCTTCTGAGCACTGTATGTACCTAAGAAGACATCTATAGATCTATGAAGGGAAACCCAATCTTCTTCATAAAACGATGCCAACAGTCAGTGAATATACACTACAACACATATACTATTGAACCACTTGGCTTAGACTCTTAGTTGTAACTACGAAGGGTCTTGGTCACCTCTTCACTAATCCACCTGTGGACATGAAATTTAGGCTTCACAAGATAAAGGGCTTAAGGTCATGGCCATCCTGGTGAAGCAGCAGAGAGGAACAAAGTAAACAAGGTGCTCCCACTGTAAGTAACCATGTAGTGAAATTTAGTGAATCATTTTTAGCTCCTAAATTACTGTCTGTTAGCACTTTTATGATGGTGATATTTTTTAAATGATGTAGTATATACAAAAGGCCCCGTTCCCAAACAATAATTCGTCTAATTTTTTTCGATTAGATACAACAAAAACCCAAGCCTGCTCTGGGTCATTTACCTACTTCGCGACGGATTCGGTCCGCGCGACGACTGCAGATGCGCACAGAGGGGTGTGTTGCGCGTGTGCGCGCGCGTGGAATCGGGGCGCACAGCAGAAAGCTTTCCTTGGATCCCCCCCCACCACCTCCACCCCGCCGGAGGCTCCGGGTCCCCATCCCCAGGCCCGGCCCGAGGATGAGTGTGCAAGAACGGGGCTCCCGCACCAGGCACTGGCCGAGGCCCGGCGGCCTTTCCCCCGCCCGGGCTCCGTGGACCCCGGGCCTGGGCCGGGGTCGGTTCTGAGCTCCGTCCTCGCGGAACCGTTAGGAGGTCGCCCCTCCCCCACCCACCCCTCCCCCGATGGCTCAGAGAAC
>NW_012267420.1:1682121-1686732 GCF_000151885.1 Dipodomys ordii
TGGAAAGACTTGGAAAAAATTATATTAAGTGAAGTAAGCCAGGCCCAAAGAAACATAGGTCCCATGGTTTCCCTTATTTGCAATATCTAGTATATGTTTGAGACAAGCAGAAATGGTCAGATAATAAGGACTCAAATGTTTTTTCTTGTTTCTAACATATTTATAAGATGATTTTTTCTTGATTTGTATGTTCCTCCCCCATGATATAACCCTGTTTTCACTGTATTTGATGTTGGAATACTTTGTGGAGGGGAAGGGAAAAAACAAATTGTTTAAATAGGGATACAGATGGACACATTTCAACAAAGAGATGTACAAGACGTGATGTCGAAAAACGAACTTTACAAATTTGGCCGTGGTGGGGGCAAAAGGGGAAGTGGGGGGGGGGAGAAGATGGGAAGGGATGGGAAAGGGAAACAAAAGAGGAGGTAACAATGCTTGATAAGAAATGTACTCATTACCTTGCCCATGTAATTGTAGCCCCTCTGTACAGTATTTTCACAATTAAAAAATAAAGAATTAATTCATTTTGAATTAATTTTTCCCTATACTACAAAATAACCTTGAAATAATAAAAAATACCTTACACACAGTAGAATGAAATAGTAGATTCGAAATTAGACAAGTATTTGTGGAAAGAACAGACTCCATAAACTCATTCCAAATGAGTTTTAGCATAACAATAAAATCCAGAATAAGAAACATCTTTACAGCATTTAATATGTTCCAGGAATAGTCATAAGTACTTTATACTTAAAGTTATTTAATTCTCAGTAAATCCCTGAGGATTAGGTGTTATTTTAAAATCTCATTTTACAAAGGAGAACTAAAGGAAGGATGAAGAATGTGATTTTCCATCTTTCTCATGAAGTCTATAGGTCAGGAATACAGTTTTACCAAAAGGCAGTATCTAATAAGAATACTGCAGAGGAATATCCTCTTAACATGACAGATAATGCATACGTTTCTAAGCCATACTTACACCTACCTCTTGCTTCAACACACTCCTTTGTGCCTTAGTACATTTATCATGTTCTCTTTATTATTGATACCTATGCCTCTTTATAAACACTTCATGTTGACACCATATTCCAAGGGAAAATAGTTTCTTTTCTTATAGTATACTGACATGATAATATCTTCCTAATTATTTATGTTTATTTCTTATTATAAGCTACCTTAACTTTAGCTACCTGATTCATTTCTTTTTGCTACACTACACCCACACCATGTTACCTAATATGTCTTGAATGCTGTAATTATTACCTAAGTCCTTACAGTGACCAAATTTATAGACACAGGCAAAAATATTGCAGTTTCCGTTTTAAAGAACTGCTAAAGATATTGCTTTCTCAATAAATGTTAAAAAATAGAAAAAAGTAAAAGTTGACTTAGATTACCGAAGGAGAGAAATATGTCAACAGAAAGACAAAAAGACGAACAAGAAAAAGGGAAGAAATTATTTTAAAACAAAGTTGAAATAAAATATGAGTGGAACAACTGATATTGTAAAAGTAAAACAAAGTGGATACATTTGGAGATAAAATTGTTGATAATAAAAAAAGAATGACAAAGAAATGCAAAAGAAAGAAAATACATAACGTGAGAAAACATGGAGTATAGAAAAGGGAGTGGCAAAGAAGAATGAAAAGAATGTCCCTTCTTAACCAAGGTCACTCAGCATTAAAAAAAAATAGATGATTTGTTTTACCTCCCTTTCTATCTTTGCTTATAATCTATCTTTGCTGATGATACTCATAAAATGAATCATAAAAGGAATTTCAAGAATTTATAGTTGAAATATTTGGCATTAATGTTTACAAAGTATTTTTCAACATAGACAAAATAACGTAGCATTTGTCCTAACAATGTGCTCAAAACGTACTACATTAAAGGTAGTTTGATATTTTCATACTACTTTTGAAGATGAATAAATTTCTCAGTAATTTTAGTCAATAGGTGCAAAGATTTGGATAAATACAAATAGGTTCAAGAGTTCAATGTAGTTTTGCTGACATTCACTGGGTACACTGTGCCTGCAGCGCCCTCTTCTGTTCAGACCGTGTTCTCCTGTGACCTATAATGCATACAGAAAAAGACCAATGGGTCTTTTGGAAAAATAAGGAACCTGACTCATTTTCAGAATGCCTAAATGGTGTTTAAATGATTATTTTCTTAATTTTTACTCTCCAAGAACTAGAATTGAATGCATCCAGATTGCATATTGAATTGTTTCCCACATCAGTATTTTCTCCCCTTCCTTATAATCAGACATTTTGTAATTAATGATAAAACATGAATGCATAGCAAAGACTTCTATTGAAAGGCATGGTTTTGAAAAAAATATATCTCGATGATGTTAAAAGCCGATGGCTTCTTTTTTTTTTCTTCTGTGGTGTGTGGCTTGAATTCTGGGCCTGGGCACTGTCCCTCAACTCTTCAGCTCAAGGTTAGCACTCTACCACACGAGCCACGGGGCCACTTCTGGCTTTTTCTGCTTATGTAGTGCTGAAGAATTGAACCCAGGGCCTCATGCATGCAAGGCAAGCACTCTGCCACTGAGCCACTTCCCAACCCCGGCATATGGCTTCTATGTATTTAAACAAATAGCATCCTGGAATATTCTTAAAGTTCACAATTCTTTAAATATTTTATAAAAAAAGTTATTTTCTTAATGACTGAGCATGGTGACGTGAGTAATCCAAATTCCTAGGGAGGTGAATATGGTAGTTCCAGGCCAGCCAGAGAAAAAAGTTAGAATGATTCTTATCTCAACAAATAAGCTGGGTGTGATGTTTCACAGCTGTAAACTTAGCCTAGGGAGGAGGATCCATGTCTGAGACTGGCCAGGACTCTTCCTCCCCTGGGAAAAAAAAAAAGTTTGTAAAAATAACTAAATAAAAAAGAAATAGAAGTGTATGACTACCAAATATAAGGTTCTGAGTTTAAACTCCACTAGAAAAAAAGTTATTTTCTTAAATTAAAAATACATAATCTGAGCGGGGCACTGTGGCTCACACCTGTAATCCTAGCTACTCAGGGGGCTGAGATCTGAGGATCGTGGTTCAAAGCCAGCCCGGGCAGGAAAGTCTGTGAGACTCTTTTCTCCAATAAACCACTAGAAAACTGGAAGTGGCGCTGTGGCTCAAGTGGTAGAGCACTAGAGTGCAGGGACAGAGCCCAAGCCCAGAGTTCAAGCCCCATGACTGACAAACAAAACAAAACCATAATCAGAGATCTTAGAAAACAAATATAGCATTAGTATATAGTTATAATATTTAATAAATTGAATTTGTTTACAATAGAAACTATGTTCAAGCAATGAGCTGATTTCTGATATTCTCTTTCCTTGGCATTCAAACCATTAAATATTAAATATCCACGCAGACTGTATGACAGATTAGTAGTATAGCAAAGCTTAGGCAAAGTGAGCAGTATAGAAGAAGAACCAATGAAAAGAGAAAGGAGGAGAAAAAAGAAAAAAGTGAAAGAAGAGAGGAGAGGTGGTAGATACTGATAATAATAGCCCATGGGAAATAGAAGTAGGAGGATTGATTGAGACTTTGAGGCCCTCCTGGGCTACATAGTGAGTCTGTCTCAACTACCTTTACTCCTCCTCAAAATTGAAGATGGTAAAACAAATGAACATAACAAGTAAGAGTAAACCACTCAAGCAGTTTTATTTGGAAGGTCATAGAAAGATGCTTGTGAGCACTCTTTTATACTGAGATGGCTCAGCCTGTGACTTCTTGTTTTTATGAGACAAATGAGCTCTTTCAATCTGCAAATTTTCACCTCAGTTGTAGATTTCTTCTATTATTATTTATCTTCATCGCCTCTCTTCTATTCTGTTGTTTATAATGATGAACATCTATTCATCTGTGCTTATTTTTCTGTTGCTTGTCATTTAGTTCTATAATTCTGGAAGTCTTTTTCATGTTCATATCTTAATTTCTAAGAGCAAGTTTGTTTCCTTATTTCTACATTTAATAACATCCTGATCTCATTTCTATTTGTTCTGTAGATGTTGCAGATATAATCTCCCCTCAAAAACCCTGGAGGATGCAATTCCTTTCTTCCCTTCTTTCTTTATTTTTTTCTACCCTAAAATTGTTTCTTTGATGAATTATCTCTGTTGTTCCTGGAATCATTTTGTTTTTATTTGAGCTTTTTCACTCATGTTGCATTTTCCTCCCCTTCACTTTGGTGGTTCTTGTTTGTCTGTTTGCATCTGAGAAACAGGCCATAGAAAACCTGAGTGTTTTCCGGTCAGGTACAATTCCTGTACTGGCAAGCTTCATTCTAAAATATGTGGGTGGAGATCAAAACATAATTTTGGACTCTTGAAATATCAAAGTTACCATTCCCATATCAGGGACCTTACTTTTCTAAAGAAATATATGTATTAACTTGTGTAGAGAATGTTAGAGTTCATTCCTCTCTCCCCTTCTCTCTCTCCTTACCTTCTCTCATTCTTTTCCTCCTTTATCTTCCTTCCTTTGTACATACTCATTCCTACCCTTTTTTTTTTTTTTTGTGTCCGGTCATGGGGCCTGAACTCTGGGCCTGGGTGCTGTCCCTCAGCTCTTCAGCTCAAGGCTAGCACTCTAC
>NW_012267420.1:1686782-1701037 GCF_000151885.1 Dipodomys ordii
TGGGAGCAGCCTGCGAACAGGACGTGCCAGGTCCCGAGTTGAACCCGATCTAAAATTAACCTTCCCTTTACATTTTCACGGGGAGAAAATGGTTCCTTTGACATGTACTTATCCAAGCTGGTTCAAATAACGGTACTAAACACATAAACTTAGGAAGCATCCTAGGAAACACAATCATGTAATGCTGTGTTAAAGTCAGAACTCGGACATCAGGCACCTGCGCTATCTAGGCCCAGCATAAAGAGTTCGAATCCGGTGCCCTGCATCTTGCATATACATTTTTTCTAATTTGGGGAAGGGGAAGGAAAATAACAAAATGCTGAAACAAGGATGCAGGTTGAGAGTTGGGGAGGTGGGGGAGGGAGGGACGGTAGGGGAAAAACAAAGGAGCCGGTAGCAATGCTCCATAGGAAATGGACTCATTACCTTACTCATGTAACGGTGACCTCTCTGTACAGTATCTTTACAATAAAAATGTGGGGGAAAAAAGAATTCGTCCAATTGACACTGTTTTGATGAATTACATTGTACCTGCATGTAAGCTACAGATAGGTTGTTAGTAGTAGGGGTGGAAAGTGAACAAGTAGTAAATAGAAATTTAGGCTCAGCTAGTACTCTGTCATTTGGAGCAATTCCTTAATCAGTGACTTTTTTTTTTCCATTTCATTCGTTCGGAATAACAATATCTTATCACCTATTATGAATGGCTTAAACTATGATATCTGTGAAAGTGATTGAAACCTTTTTTAATTTTTACATGTTTTGTATTATATATTACATAGAATATATAAAATTATATGTATTATATACATATAATGTATGTATATTATGTTATTGTATATATACATTATATATGTATACTATATACATATATGAATAATATAGGTAACGTATATAATATATGTAATGTATGTTACATAAAATATACAAAATTAATTTATAATTTTATATAATGCCTGCTAGTTACCTCACAAGATGAAGATAAAATCAGTTTCTTCTTCCTGTCATTCACCCCACAGTTTTACAGATACCTTTCTAAAGTTCAAATCCGATAATGATCACTTCCTAACTTGAAACAGTTCACTTGTGTTCTATATTTCCCAAGTAAGCCAAAATTGCTTAAGACTGCATAAAAAACATTCAGTAATATAATGTCATCTACAGTTCCAATCGTTGTCTAAAAATCTTGACACTCAGGTGGGTGCTAGTGGGTCACAACTGCAATCTTAGCTATTCAGGAGTCTGAGATCTGAGGATCACTGTTCAAAGCCAACCACAGCAGAAAAGTCCATGAGACCCTTAGCCACGAAAAGCTGGAAGTGAAGTTGTGGCTTAAGTAGCAGAGCACTAGCCTTGAGCACAATAGCTCAGGGACAGTTCCTGGGACCTACAAAAACAAACAAAAATCTGCTGTCCCTGAGCTTTATTGCCCAAGGCTAGCAATCTACCACTTAAGCCATAGCTCCATTTCTGGGCTTTTTGGTGGTTATTGGAGATTCAGTTCTCAAAAAGTTTCCTGTACAGGCTGTCTTCAGTCCACCATCCCAGATCTCAACCTCTTAAGTGGGTAGTATTACAGGTGTACTGAGTCACTGGCTAGAACTCATCTCATTTGTCAAATGTTTCTTGATGGCCATTAGCACTTACTACATCAAGTTGTGATTTTTCATTGATATGCCCTTTGGTACTGGATTATGAAAACTTCAATATAAAGACATTTATATTCATTCATTTACAATGGTTACCAGTGCCTGGTATACATTAAATTTTCAAACATTATTTGTTGAATAAATTATTAAATACATCAACAAATAGTTGCTAGCCATCTGTTTAATCTTCCATGACTCTCAGATCTTGATTAATTTCCTCTCATGTGCTCTTATAGCTTATGAAATATGACCTTCATAATATTTATTCTGCTGTAGTTGCCCATTTATTTCTCAGCTGGAAAACTGCTTTTTTTTTTTTTAAAAAAAATGGGTATCCTTAGCACTAAACATGTTGCTAATTATATGGGAATTGTTCAATAAATGCTTGCTAAAAACAATTTCAGTTCTTAAAAATTCTTAGAATTAAAGTGTACTCTCCCTTTCAATTAACTAAGTCTCTGTCAGTATAAACATTTTTATTTTCCAAAGAAGAGAGTGGAAAGAAGGAAAGCTTAAGAATAGCTGCCTTAAGAGGCATGTGGATGATGAATTATTAGTACTAATCAAATATATGAATCCTGGAAATGCTAGGTGTTAATGGACTGTTGCAGAAGGCCAAGTTTGAGGTCATTTATGACTTCACAGCAAGTGACAGTGGCAAAATGCTTGCGCATGGCTGGTTAGATATTTCAGAACTAGTGAGAAGACTGTGAAAAGTTCATTTCCTAAAACTTTGACAAGAAGGCCAAACAAGAGTTACTACTTGGGTGTAACACATACTAGTCACAAGAATTTCTACAGGAAAAATCAGGATTGTGTTGTAGCTGTATTAAATCTCCATTTGTGATAAATTTTCTAGAATCCACCTAGTCACCTAATTATGGGTGAAGAGTCCAAATTTACACATTTTCTTTCATTTTAGTACTAAAAGTCCTATTCTCCAAGGGCTCTCTTAAACCCAGTCAAACAGGGAAGATTGTTGGCCGCATCTGCAGTCTCTGCCAGTTATTGCTGTTATACAGGTGCTTTCTTATCTCAGAAACATACTTTGTAGTGACCAGTATTGACATATTGACAGACTATCCAAACATTTTAATGCAGCTTTAGCTTTCTCACAACAGAATGGAAAGATTCCAGTAGAGGCACTTCACCAGCTCTATGGTGAATAAGAGGAAACTGGGTATCCTACTTTAAGTCTTGACTAATCAGGATATTCAAAGCCACAAAGCAGAGCAGAGGGATGATGATAAGAAAAACAATGTGGATCTAGACAATTTGAAGTCAACAGGAAAATGCTTCAAACATATGGGCTTGTACACTATAGCTTATTAAACTTAGTATCATTTTTTTTTAGAAATTGTGCCACAATTTCTTTCTCTCTTATTTTTTGTCAGTTATAAAGCTTTGTCAGTTATAAGCCTGGGTGCTGTCCTTGAGCCTCTTTGTGCACAAGGATAGTGCTCTCCCACTTGAGCCACAGCACCACTTTTTGAATGGTTAATTGAAGATGAGAGTATCATGGAGACTTTCCTGCCTGGGTTGGCTTCGAACCATGATCCTCAGATCTCAGCCTCCTGAGTAGCTAGGATTACAGGCATGAGCCAACCTATGCTCAGCTAAATACAGGCCCTTAATGGTGCTGTTATTTCTAGGAATGGTAAATGCAGGTTCTATTCTATGAATAGTGAGTACAGATTTTCATGTATAAATTACATGATAAATCTATATTTTCCATTATGGTGCCAGCATGTAAAAAGAAGGTTATCTGATTTTAAAGCCCTACATTTAAGCCAACAGAAAAATATTACGTATGCATCAAGGCAATGAAGTTCCTAGCAACCAATAATATCAGCATAATGCTTCCATGGTAATATGAAATGTTGAAACTTGACAAAAGAATCTAATATTTGGTGCTCAGTAGAGATGTTACCATTGAATAGGAGTGAAAGGAAACACATTTATTCTCTAGTATTTTCACAAAACATTAATGCAACGCCTGGAAAATAAATGTTATTATTTGTGACTTTTGGAGCACTGAAAGCTGAAGCTATATTCTGTGCTGCTTTGAGACCAATTTAATTCTGTGGGGCAATATACAATTTTCAGCAACTTTCTCTGTAGTCTTACTCAGCTGTGAGAAAAAAGAAAGGTAAAGGAGATGGAGGGAATTTAGATCAGATTCTCTTAGGTTCACAATCAGTATATTTAGAACACTTCCACTTTGACTTTTTCCATGGCTTTGTTTAGGATTTAACATACAGTGGTCCTCAAGGAGTCCAAAGGAAACCTTGTTTCCCAAGACATGTTTGATATGCCTGGAATTGGGTTCCTGGGATCCCAATGCAAAGGAGTAGCTTTTCCTTCCGTCTCTCTTCCCACCTCTCAAGTCTATAACTTGGCATCTTCATTGTTTTCTGTAGTACAATTACCATGCAAAATGCAATCAGGCCTCTCATAACCACCCACTTGCTTCATTAGGTCACAGGCAGACTAAGGCTTTTGGAGACCAGATGAAAATTAAGACTATTTTACTAAGTATAAAAAAGTACAATAAATGTTTTCCATGACTATGTTAGTAATTTTTATAATACCAGTGTCGACAATGAACACAGAATTTTAGCCCCACTTCTACAGCCACACAGACATCAAAATGTTTTGGGTTTTTCTACTCACCCTAGAGCCTTATTAAGTAATTGAGCACCTCAGCCCTAGAGTATTGTTTGCACTAGATAGATCACATGGGACTTGATAGTAGGTGTTATGTGCTAATTTATAGCCCCTCAGAATTCATAGATGTTGAAATCTTACTCCCTTGGTGACTAAACCTGTGGAACAGGCACTTTAAGATATGATTAGGATAAATGAGGGCATGTGAGTGGACTCAATATAGTATGACTGATATTAGGAGACAGATAATACACAGATTGAGTGACTATGTGAGGGCCCAGAGAGAAGACAGAATTTGAAAGCCAAGAAGACAGGCCTCAGAGGAAACTATCCTTATCAACACCTTGATTTTCTACTGGTTGCCTCCAAAACTGTGAGTGGCCTGGTGCTGTGCTAAGTTCTAGGCTGTGGCAGCCTCCCACACTAACATGCTAGGTGAACAATGTAGCATTCCAGCTATTCTTTGACTTCTTGGTCTTAGGCATCATTGTGGGCCTAAACTGAAGAGTTTACCATACTCACTGAATTCTGTGATTGAAGCTGCTGGCCATCTACTCATATATGGCCTGAAGCCAGCCTCTATTCCTTCCTCACTCTGGTTTTACCTGTTCACTTTTTCTCAGTTGCACACTGTTATTACCGTAAACCCTGTAGCAAAGACAGCTAATGTCTGCTCCATATGTTCATGACCTCAACTACGCCATAAGATCTGGTCATCCCCCTCATACCCAACTGCAATGCACTTGTTTTTTTTTCTATCAAACACATTTGTTCCTAAAGTGAGGAGCTCCTAAAGGATAGCTAGAAGAAACTGAAATATTTGCAGTAGAAAAATCATGGACACTACTAAAAACTCAAATACAGTCATAGCTGAGTTACTCCAACAGCACTATTCCAGCATAGAAGAAATTAACTGCATTCTCTTAACATTGCTCAATAGATATGCACAAGGATGAATCAAACATTTCAGGACTCCAGTCCTCAAGATCTTCCTGAATGGATTTATGCACACATGAAAAGAATTCACACCCAAAAAAAGAATTCACATCCTTTCTTTAAATATAAATTAAAATATATATAAAAGAGCAGCAGCATTTAATTTCAAAGGAAAGTAAAACAACACAAAAACAGGCAACAAAATAGACCTCCTTCTATGTGCAAGGTACTGGATTCTGGTATTGAGAATCTTAATGTCAGTCCTCACTTCAAACATTATATCGAAAAAGCATGACAGGAAGATGAGTCACCTTCAATATGAAGGATGTGAGTTGTGTTCACTGACAACAATCTTGAAGGTAGAGCAGTACTCGAGGAACAATGCCAATGAGTGGGCCTTTGTATAAGGTCAGAAACTCATGCATTGTAAGATATTGGGTTAAACAACTACATTATTTTTGGTTTAATCAGACACTTGTAAAGAACCATCTTTGACATATGTGGATTCCTGTGTGCTGTTAGCCACTAGAAATGGCATGAATAGTTAGCTACAACATTCTATACCAAGAACCCAAGTACAATGCCTTGATCACAAAGTCATTTGTCATATTAGGACTTCAAAGACAGCTTCAGTTAAACTTGTCCCAAACCGTGACTTAAAAAAAAGATAGACCATGATTAAACAGAAAGGCTTTACTTAAGGTCTTGAGTCTCCAAAATTATAGTTCATCTTCCCCAAACACCATCCAATATCCTAAAAGTTTATTTGGCTTTTCTCCACAAGAATACATAGAATAGACCTCTTCCCTCTCTTCTGAGTTATTTCTCCAGGAGAAATAGTTGTAAACCCAACTTCAAAACATAAAAATAACCTTACAGTTTCACCAACAATTAAATGTTCAGACTTCCACTCCTACTCTGACTCAAGCCTCAGAGCTATTTGCATACCCTTTCACACACTCTTCCCCACACCATTAACACAGATTTCCATCACTATCAACTGTTCTTCTTCAACTTTTTCTTGCTCAATGTGAAAGCTAGTAACTGAGAGGGAAGACGGGAAGAGCACTGGAAAGTAAAAGAAGATTACTTAAACAGAAATAATTCTCAGGCAGTTACTTGATCATCTAGAACAAAATGATGAGTAGAATTATCTGCCTGGACAACAACACTAACTTCTCAAGTGGCTCCTATTTTTCTGTTGCCAGGCCGTGAAGGTTCAAACCTAAACCTATCAGTAGAAAGTAGCAAAGGCTTCCTAATATTGAGCAATACAGATACAGAATTGCATGGGGACTACCACAGGTCAAGATCAGTCACTAGGTTGCTTAATTCATCTAAAAGAGGCCAAATTCTCCAATCTCCCCCTCAGACTGCCAAAGATTGATTCCAACTCAGTCTGGGGGGGGCATCTGGTTGAATGCACAGTCCTGGGGTGCCATCTGTGTCTGCACCCCATTCGGTTGCCACTGCACATGAACAATTCTGTAATTCTGGCCCTTGTTGTTGTCCCAGAAGACTTGCCCATTAGCTTGATATGAAATGCAGAACTCAATTTTCTCCTCAATTGGGATGATAGAGGGTAAATCAATGGCAAAGGAGAAGGTGTCCCTATCTGAGCTGCCGTACACATTCTTCATGTAGACACAGTCCACATCCATATAGCTTTTCCATGAGTCAAACGTAATGCGGACCTGAACCTTCTTTTCAAAGCTCATGTTTTTCACTTTGATTGCCCCAGTCACTGTTCATTCTTGCAAAGAGCAATTCTCCAGACGGACAAGGCTCTTCTGAAAATGATTCTGGAAATTTACGTAATCAGTTGAAGGCTGAAGAAAATCTAAAATCAGGATTTTCTCCTCATGGAGTTTTAAACCAGAGGAGATATCATTAAGGTCCAAGAGATCAAGCTGGAGGTCCCATGCAGGTTCTTCTGGAAGGTCAGAGAAAACATGGACTGCAGTGAGAGATAGGCCCTTGGAGTCAGCAAATACAACCCGCTTCCTGGCTTGGTTGTGTGCGTGTTTCCATTCTTTCTGTGATTTGGCTTCTTGTCTGAGGTTGAGACATGATTTCAAAGACTTCAATTTATTCACAAAATTTTTTCGTTGAAAGTCATTGTAAGGGCCCAAGAAACTCTTCAGAGGTGGCGAATGAGCCAGGCAAAACCTCATGGCCATATCCACTGGCATGACTGAACTCGTCAGAGGACGTGAGTCCAAATCCTGGATCATTCTGGTGCAGCTCATGAGGCTGGGAGGCAGCAGCAGATCGACAGAGCCCTCACCCTCACTCTGACCCATAGCCTTTCCAGTAGACTGCCTGCAATGCACTGCAAAGTATTTTACTAAGACAGTTTACTAACAATGGTGGAATAAAGTAAGAAACACATTTAAATGATCAATATTTTTAATAACTAATACTTATAACTAACTTTAATAACTAATACTTTAATACCTAATACTTTAATAACTAATACTTATTAATGACACATCCAGGTATTATTATTGAAAGCTTTAGCCTATATTAAATATCTGCATGATACTTGTCAGTAGCTATAAAAGGCTTAATGAACATGTATTAAATCCTTGATACTTGAGAAAAAGTTGACTGCTGATGTTTTGAATATTAAATACTTTTTTTTTTTGGTCGGTCGTGGGGCTTGAACTCTGGGCTTGGGCGCTGTCCCTCAGCTCTTCAGCTCAAGGCGAGCACTCTACCACTTGAGCTACAGCACCACTTCCGGCTTTTTTTCTTTTTGCTTATGTGGTGCTGGGGAATCGAACCCAGGGCCTCAGGCATGCAAGGCAAGTGCTCTACCACTGAGCCACCTTCCCAGCCCTCATTCCTACCCTTTTTAATTTTCTTTTTCATCTGGATATGGATGGGGAATGAATGATAGGCAGCAGTTAGACTTTCTGAGAAAGAAATTGCATAAGGGTTGTGGGGATGGCCAAGCGGAATCTCCTTTTTTAACCCCATTCTTGCTCCTACTTCCCACCTTTCTCAGCACATCAAGGTTCTCAGTCTATTGGGATTTGTGGGTACAGAATAGTTTTCTCCTTCTGCCTTTCCTATGTGTATACTCAATAGCATCTACCTTTGCCTTATCAGACACTAATTCATCAGCTGAGCACAGTCTTCTCAAAATTTTTTTCAATTTTTGTATTGTATGCCTTTTCTCCAGTCTCCTCTTCATTGCTGGCTTACACCGTATTTTTTGGTGTATAGTTTTTACTCCTTTTTTTTTTTTTGAGAAAGTGAGGACATACATAACTTAGGAGCTATGACTTTCATCTTTAACTTTTGGGAATGAAGGAAATGACTGTTAATGCTGATGTATCTGCTTGTTCAATCACGATATATTTCTTAACAGTTTACTGAATCTGTGTCTTTTACTGAAAATAAAATAATGAATTAATCAAAGTTTTTGTGCTTGATGACTCCAAATGGAGCATGTAGGAGTGGGAAAGGGGAGTCTGACTTTACCTCTGAGGGCAGGTTTTCTAGTAAAGAGAGTCAAAATTAACATCTACATGCTTACTAAAAATGAGATGGATTGGTGAAAATGAGGTGAAAGAAACTGTTTCAGGAAAAATCAACTGCATTTACCAAGTCTAAGACCTAGAGAAGAGGATGAATGGTGCTGAACGAAAATGAAAGAATCATGGTGATTCCAATGGGAGGTGAAAAGAAACAGCAACTGCAATGTGACAGGAGACTCATAAAGCAGGACAGATGGTTTCCTGGGGTTAGAGCAAAGAGAAGAGAATATTCTAGGCTCTATTTGGAGAGAGAGGCAAAGGCAATGACGATGAAGGAAACTGATTTTGGAAGTTATGACAACTGCTTAGAGCAGAAGTGTTGGCAATTTGAACTCGAATTGCAGACATGAGATGGACATGAGAGCAAGTCAGGTGGGAGTTGTGTAGAGGTTAGCGCAGTGGTCTGGATGATAGATGAGACAAGGAAAGAGAAAGGGAGAGTTTTCCAAGGAGGACTTCCAAGTCTCTTGGTATCATAGATAGAACACATGAGAAATTTGGACAATAAGAATATAATGGGAGGCTGGGAAGGTGGCTCAGTGGTAGAGCGCTTGCTTTGCATGCATGAGGCCCTGGGTTCGATTCCTCAGCACCACAGAAGCAGAAAAAAAAAATAAACCGGAAGTGGCATTGTGGTTCAAGTGGTAGAGCGCTAGCCTTGAGCTGAAGAGCTGAGGGACAGCGCCCAGGCCCAGAGTTCAGGTCCCACCACCGACCCCCCCCCCCAAAAAAGAATATAATGGGTCTGAACTTGCTGGTTTGAAATGCCTTTGAAAAATACAAGTAGAAATTCTGAGTCATCTTTTAATATTCACAGATGAGATCCATGTTGTAGGTACTAATTTAGAGTCCTTGTATATCACAATTAACTAAGATGTCACTTTTAAATATGATTTATTAGAAAGAGAGATTATGTGTTGAGAAGAAAGGAAGGCATAAAGATGTTCTAATATGCTTTCAAGACATGGTAACAAGATGGTAAGAAACTACCTCTTTTCACTTAAAAATATATTTACAAACAATAAAGACTGTTAGAAAATAAGTTGAGAGCTGGGCGGTGGTGGCTCACACCTATAATCCTAGCTACTCAGGAGACTGAGATCTGAGGATCATGGTTCGAAGCCAGCCCAGGCAAGAAAGACCATGAGACTCTTTATCTCCAATTAACCACTAGAAAACCAGAAGTGGCGCTGGATCATTGGTAGAGCGCTAGCCTTGAGCTGAAGAGCTCAAGGATGCCTCTAGGCCCCACGAGGGACCAAAGAAAACAATCAAACAAACAAAAAAACAAGTTGAATATTTGCACTGACAATTTGATATTAAACGTTTATTCATAGTATGCGGTTTAACCATTAATTTAATTCAATTTCTTATATAGACATAATGAAGATCAGAAATATCCTTGATAAAAACACTTGATCATTTGTTCTTTTTCTTATCCCTTTCTTTGGTAATAAAATATTCAAATTTGGGTGTTTTTCTAATTTATATTGTAGTTTCTTTGTTACTAATACAGATTTTAGATCATTTTTTAGTGATAACACAAATGTTATATTTGATTTTGAAAAATAGAGTTAGTATTAGAAGAAAACTCAGTCATAGGCTTTCCAATTTCCTAAGGCAAAGTAGAATTTAAACTACATTCGAGTAAAATGTCAAGCAATTACATCTATAAAAAATGTTAACACTAGATTCCAGTTCATAGCTGACTTTACTTATATAATTTTGGAAGTCATATCCCAGCAAGACTACATGAAAATAGTCCTAAGGAGATGAAGCAGTTTCTATTTGATGAATTTCATCATATTATTACATTTGTCTGTAACATACACACTTATTTTCAGTGGAGCTTTACTTATTTCCTCTAGATGGCACACAAGGAACATGGAAGTTGGAAAGTCAATAAAAGATCCTTAAAGCCTTTATCTATTTTACTGAGTGTGAATAAAATTAAATTCTCTTCTCTTCTATATACTCACTAGAGTTTAATAGTGTAGGCAATTATTTATTTGAGCTATTAGGATGCACACAATGATTTCGTTCAGGGCAGTAAAATGCAGATAAAATTTTTTCTTGATTTGAGTGTAATATTAATTCTTCACCCTCAGTAAAGAAAACTTTGATACCTATCAGATCTGTTTCTTTCAGTTATTTCAAGTTAATATTAAAATGCTAAGGTCATCACTATTTTACAGATACCAGAGTAGAAAGGAAAGTAGATCTGTATTCAAGTACATTCAAATACTTCGGATTCATTCTTGAAGATATTGCTACTGAGTATTCATATACATTAAATAACCCTTATCTTTTTACCTGATACTGATGAGGGATGAAGTCTGAACAAGCCCATACTCTTTTTGGATTATCTTCTCTTTAGTGTAAATAATGCTAAAGATGTTTGGTGTCCAGGAAAAAATCACCACAAGTGTTCAGGGCAGCTTTTTGGAGGAAATAATATTGTAGTGAATTAGTGATCTTAGGACTAGAATCAAATAATTTTTATAGATATCAATATGAAAATTTAAATGATATAAAAGTTTAGTTTGATTTTTCTTTAACATTTTTTTTTTTCAGCTGTGGTGCTTGAACCCTGGGCCTGGGTGCTGTCCCTGAGCTCTTCAACTCAGGGCTAAATGCTCGACCACTTGAGCCACAGCAACATTTCCGGTTTTCTATGGGTTTATTGGAGACAAGATTTTCACAGACTTTCTTGCCTGAGCTGTCTTTGAACCTCGATCCTCAGATCTCAGCCTCCTGAGTAGCTAGGATTACAGACGTGAGCCACTGGCACCCGGCTTCTTTTACATTCTTAATGAACATTTTTATGAACGTATCTGAAGAATCGAATTTAGGGTGTGTTATTTCAAGAGAAGACTTTACTAAATTCCAAATACAAAATCTCAAACAATAACTCTGGAGTTGAGAGTTTTATTATGATCTCACACAGGAAGGAAATGTTAAAACAGGTCATATAGAAATGTGATAGGCAAAGGCTCAGAGGGGAAATTTCTTTTCCTTTTGTTTATTTTCCTTTTCAGTTCTCCTTCCCTGATCACTTCTCCTTTCTGATCATTTGTAAATTATTGAAAGAAATACATAATAATACAAAAAAGATAAATAGTAAGGAATGTATAATATACAAAATAAATTTCTTACTCTGTCCTCAGTTTTCTCTGTCACATTCTGTACAAATAACTATTGAATATGGGTATTCCTTGATATTTTAACTACTAAATGTTTTGCATAAATTAAATATATAATCTACAAATTGTTCTTTGTGTTATTGCATGTTTACAAAAGGCCTGTTTTAGGACATTATAAGATTATTCCAACATGTTTCTAAAATGTATACCCTCTCTATAATATACCCTTCTTCAAAAATTAACAATATTCTGACTTAAGTTTAGCAGTCTTTACATTTATTATTATATTGCACTTTCTGTGAACAGTTTTAAAGTGGTTTTATTTATTTTTAAATTTAATTTAATTTTATTGTAAAGGTGATGTACAAAGGAGTTACAGTTAAATAAATATGCTAATGAGTGCTATTCAGTGTTGCATTGATTCACCCTTTGTCTCACCCCATTTTGTTATCCCCTTCCCTTCCCCAAAGCATACAAACATATATACAAGACACAGGGTAGCAAAATCAAAAACAGTGACAACAGGGGCTACGCCAAGGGGGGAAAATCTAAAGAAAAAAGAAGTCATTTCACACAGAACATTAACAACAAAATCAAAACAAATTAAAAAAAAAAACCCAAACCCTGTTGTTTCCCTATCTTAGAGTTCAGTTAAAATGGCTATTATCAAGAAAACAAATAATAACAGATGCTGGTGGGGATGTGGCCAAAAGGGAATGCCACTACACTCCTGGTGGGAATGTAAACTGGCTCAATCACTCTGGAAAGCAGTATGAAGAATAAACATGGAACTCCCCTATGATCCAAAAATTCCATTCCTGGGCATTTAACCAAAATGATCACAAACAAGGCCACACTGAAGCTACCAGCACAACGATATTCATTGCAGCATTATTTATCTTAGTTAAGATATAGAACCAAACCAGATGCTTCTCAGTAGAATGGATCAAGAAAAAGTGATACATATACACAATGGAATCTTATGCTTCCATTAGAAAGAATGACAATGCTCCATTCATAAAGAAATGGAAAGACGTGGAAATATCATATAAAGTGAAGTAAGCCAGACCCAAAGAAACTTAGGCTCCATGGTTTTCCACATTTGTAATAATTAGTATAGTCCTAGCAGAGGATCATAATAGCTCAATAGTTATGTACGTATGACTATATAGAGTGCTTTTATTTTTAAATAATTACATAAGAAGTGATAAAGATATGCATGAGTAGGTTCCATGTGCCATTTATGTAACCACTCCCAATGTTAACAGGAAATAGTTCAGTATCTGAAGTAGAACACTGACAGAGTTTTATTAGTTGTGTATGTGCCCATTTGTGATTCTCGAATGTGATTTTATCACATTTGTAGCTTCCCAGCAATTATCACCACAATTGGGATATAAAATTGCACCATCTCCCCAAAGTTACCTCATGCAGCTCCTTTATAACTACATCTAGCCCCTAACCTTTGTCAATCACAAACTTGATCTTTGTTTCCAAAATTTTGCTATCTTATATATGTTATCTAAATGTGATTTTGCACTATAACCCTTGTGAGATTGTCCTTTTAAAAATGTACTATAATTTTTCAAGATTCTTGGAATTCGCTGTAGCAATTTGTTCTTTTCATCTTATAATACTTTAGAAATACATTTCCATGCTAGTGTATAAGGACCAGCATATTGTGTGTATGTGTGTGTGTGTTTGTCTGTATAGTGAAATATGCTATTGTATATAAGCATCATAATTTATTTAACTAGCTGCCTATTTCCAGGTAGTACTTTTAAAATTTTACATTAAAGTTTTACATATTTATTTGTTAAAATGAAATGTTTTGATACAGGTATACATTGAGTGGTGTTCAAATCAAAATTAGCAAAATAACATCATTTGCTTGTGTGGAAGCATGAAAAGACCTTTCCTCTCCTTTCAGCTTGTTGGAAATACATAGTACATTTTGTCAGTGGTAATTTTCTACCATATACAAGAATATCAGAACGGGGTGGCATTTCAATAACAGTGTTTAGTGTATAAATTTGGAATTTTTGTCCAATTGTTTAAAAAATATCTGTGGCGCTAATAATTAGAAGTAATGTTTTGATTTTGTGTAGAGAGAGCTTTCCAAATACTAAATTGTTATTGCATTTCCCCATTAACATTCTCCATTAACACTGAATGTTATTAATCATTGTGTTTTATCTATGTTTTTCTACTGTCAAATGTTTTTTTTTCTTTCATGCGATTGTTTCTAACACATTCATAAGATTATTTCTTTGTTGCTTTGTATGTCCCTCCCCCACAGTATAACCCCTGCTTTC
>NW_012267420.1:1701087-1703375 GCF_000151885.1 Dipodomys ordii
TCTGTGTTTCCATACTGTGCACCTTACCTCATCCCCAGCCCAGCTCAGGTCCTATGACTCTGGTCCTGTCAAGCATGTCAGCAGCATTTTCTTTAGAGGCTTGGTGCTGACAGCTTCCTCTGCTGGGAATACATTTCCTTAGATTTCCTCAGAGCTGAATTCTCTCCCTCTCTTTCTAGACTTGGTTTAACAACCATCTTTTCCACGAGATTTCTCTTCCCACGCCACATGCCCCAATCCCATTGGGTTTTATTTCCCCTTAAACAGAGATTGTTTTTTTCACTGATAAACTCCAAAATTCTTGCAATGTACCTGCAACAATATGGGTACTCAATAAACATTTGTTTAAAATGGAACAGCAAAAACAGATTTACTACATATTTAACTAAGATAAAAAGAAACGAATCTGGCTCATGAACTTGACACAAGGGCAAGAGCCTTTTCTCTTTGTTTAATAATGAAATAGTTTATTCATGGGAACAAAACATAAATTGAATGCTCATCTTTGTTAGGAACTATGATTTTCTCAATAATAAACCCTTTCCAAGATCCCATAGTATGTGTAAAAAGTATTTGTTTCACCACTGAAGAATGACAATATTATGTTGAAGAGTATTCAACTAAGAAGATCCTAATCTTTTAAAATAGTCAAAGTTGAGACATTTGATAGTATTTCTAGAACCTCTAGAAATATTCCTTTTAATTTTTCTTAGTTTTAGTTCATTTGCTTATTCTATAATTGTTCTGCTTACATTTATGCATATTCTTGTAATTAATGTATTGAGGATGTTATAAAAGAAAGGGTATATACTAAGGTATGATATATATATATATATATATATTTGAATCTTAAATCTATTGTTATTCATAACAGTAAGGCTGAGGATTCCTATGAACCGCACGCATTTACAAAACCTCGTGTGATTATAAAAATTGCAAGAATTAATTAATTTTGAATCCCACAGACTCCACTCCTAAATTACTCAAGCTGATTAGAAACTTTGGCAAAGTAGCAGGGTATAAAATTAACCCTCAAAAATCAATGGCTTTTCTGTATGCCAACAATGAGAAAAGCATGACTGAAATCAGGAAAGCAACTCCATTGGAATAGCCCCACAAAAAATAAAATACCTAGGAATTAACTTAACCAAAGAAGTGAAGGACCTCTATGATGAAAACTTTAAAAACCTGAAAAAGGAAATCAAAACAGAACTTAGAAAGTGGCAAAACTTCCCATGTTCCTGGATTGGAAAGATCAACACCCTGAAAATGGCAATACTTCCCAAAGCTATCTACAAATTCAATGCAATACCTATCAATATTCCAACGTCATTCTTGCCAGAAATAGAAGAGGCAATCCAAAAATTCATATGGAACAATAAAAGACCCCAAATAGCAAAAACGATCCTTAACAGAAAGAACAATGCTGGAGGAATATCAATACCAAATTTCAAAGTCTACTACACAGCCATAGTAATCAAAACAGCTTGGTACTGGCACAAAAACAGACCTCAAGACCAGTGGAATAGAATTGAAAATCCAGAAATGAACCCACAGGCCTGTAGCCATCTAATCTTCGATAAGGGAGCTAAAAAAAAACAGAATGGAAGAAAGACAGCCTCTTCAGTAAAAGGTGCTGGCAAAATTGGTTAATCACTTGTAGAAAACTAAAGCTAGATCCTTACATATCACCCTGTACCAAAATCAACTCCAAATGGATCAAAGACCTCGGAGTCAAAGCAGACACTCTGAAAACATTGCAGGATGGAATAGGAGAAACCCTAGGTCTCCTTGGCACAGGCTGAAATTTTCTTTTTTTATTGTGAAAATACTGTACAGAGTGGTTACAATTACATGAGCAAGATAATGAGTACATTTCTTATCACGCATTGTTGCCTCCTCTTTTGTTTCGCCTTCCCATCCTTCCCATTTCCCACCCCCCTGAAATTTTCTTAATAGAGACCCAGAAACACAACAAATCAAAGACAGGTTGGACAAATGGGATTGCATGAAATTTCAGAGCTTCTACATGGCAAAGGACATAGCTAGCAAGATCAATAGAAAGCCCACAGATTGCGAGAAGATCTTCACTAGCCATAAAACAGACAAGGGTTTCATATCTAAAAAATAACTGTAACTCAAAAAATTAAATCCCACAATAATAAACCCTCAGAGAAACAACTGCCCAACAAATAAGTGGGCTAAAGACTTAAAGAGAAACTTCTCTGAAGAGGAAAGAAGGCTGGCCAATAGACACATGAAGAAATGCTCAACCTCCCTAGCCATAA
>NW_012267420.1:1705322-1752094 GCF_000151885.1 Dipodomys ordii
AACAAAGGAGGAGGCTACAATGCTTGATAAGAAATGTACTCATTATCTTGTCCATGTAATTGTAAACCCTCTGTACAGTATTTTCACAATAAAAAAAGAAAAGTTGTATTTCACATACCTTTAATTATAGATACATTATAATTAGTGAGTGAGGATGAGATATTTTATTTATATTATTGGTTGTATACATTTCACTTAAGAAAAAGAAATGTAAAAATATATTGGGGAATACAAATAAAGCAATTTGAAACTTAATCTTTGATTAGGGAGCCCATATTATATTTGGGCTATAAAAGCCATATTTTACTGAAGAATGTCAACTTCAGAGTTTATATAAAGGTAATATATAGTGAGTAGAATATATTTTAATTGAAAAGCTAGACACAAGATTTTCCTTTAAATAGTCCTGTGATGATTTAAGATAAAAAATTATGAATCCTTAGGTTCAGTGTAGTAGCAATCATACAATGAAAAATTTCTTCTTGAGGATATTTTCTAACTGAACAGATTGAAAGAGAGAGGATTCTAAATTGATGTTATAACTTTGCCTGGTATAGGGGGATGATATGTCTTACAGAAGCAAGAAAATTTGAAGAAACTGATTTGGAGATGTAGGACTGGATGGAGGTGAGTGATTCTGCTTTAGATATTATAAGTGAAATGTGCAAATATTGCTGAGAGATGACAAGGTATTGGTACCATGTATATGTGTGTGTATATATATATATATATATATATATATATATATAATATCATGGTGTTAGGCTTCAAATTTCCTATCTTCTGCAGAACAAAAGGTTGGAAAAATAGTACTTTTTTGGAGAATGTGAACTTGGAAGAAATAGTCAAAACACAGTTTTCACATACTAAAAGAAAAGACAGAAAGTAGTTAAACAATCTCGTTAAGCCTAGTATCAGTGCCTCACTCTTGTAATCCTGATTACTCAGGAAACTGAGATAGGAAGATTGAGATTTGAAGTCATCCTGGGCATAAAAGTCTGTCAGACTCCATCTCCAATGAGCAATCACAATTCTTCCTGGGAAGCATGGTTCCAGTGGTAGAGTACCAACTGTGAATTAGCAGGCTGAGTGAGAGCTTGAGGTCTTTAGACAGAACCGAGTTTTATTATAGACTCCATTTCTTTCTAGCTTTTCACTAAGCCTTATATTTGCACTAAGAATTTTAACAGTCATATCCTGAAGAACTATTTCAACAAATGGAGTCATCCATGAATAATATCCCGCATAGATAATAACACTTCTCTATTTTCACTTCCTTCTCTTCCATTTTTCTATTCTACAGAAATCACTATCTTAGATACTTTTTGTATATTCTTTCATTGGTGAATTTTACAGACCATCTTGTTTTGTCTGTTAACCATTTATTATTAAAGTCAATGATAAACAAGTGTATATATTTTAGTTTGTCTAAATCAAATATGCCTGAAGTAAACCAATGTCTTGATATTTTATATACTTAAATCTTAGAATTTCATGACCACACCTAATGCTAAATAAAGTTCCAGTCAACTCTAAAAAAAAATAACATCTTTTGTCATTATTATTTTATTGTGCTTAGACAAAATTTTATAAGTGTTACAGTCCTTTTAGTTTTTCTTGAAAAGGATTCTTGGGCTGGGAAGGTGGCTCAGTGGTAGAGCACTTGCCTTGCATGCATGAGACCCTGAGTTTGCTTCCTCAGCACCACATAAGCAAAAAGAAAAAAGCTGGAAGTGGTGCTGTGGCTCAAGTGGTAGAGCATTCGCCTTGAGCTGAAGAACTGAGGACAGCGCCCAGGCACAGAGTTCAGGCCCCACGACCAGACTCCCCTCCCTCCCCCCCCCCAAAAAAAGAAAAGGATTCTTTGCTCACTTAGCTTCATGCCTTCACAGGGCTTCTGAAATCTATAGAGTTTTTAGGTTGTTACCAGCTGAGGAGAAGAAGAGGTGCACACATGGAAAGAATAAAGTCAGTGGGAAAAATTAAAATCTCAGGGGAAAAAATTCATAGATGTTCAGGATGATATATTGCAGGAAGTCTATTGTGCCTGGGGAAGATTCAAGAGCATCAATCAGGTTAAAAAAATGAAGAGAAACGAAGAATTCTTCAATAGTAGACTTTATAGAGACTTTTGCAAGTGAGAATAAAGAACAGATGAGAGACCGTCTTCCTTGTGGCTATGGTATATACATTTGGATCTTCATAAGTGTGTGTAAAGGATTTGAGTCCTAGAACTTGTATTCTGCTGTATGCTGTATTCGTGTTTCTGTGGCTATAGATGCCTAGCAAGTGGCAATGGGGTAACAGACAAAGAACCACCTCCATGGCTTTCATTTATTTTTATCCCTACCTCATAACACAGTGCTTGGCATATAATAAGTTTCAGGTAAATGTCTGTAAAACTGAAAGAAAAGAATAGCAACATCTAGTTGGGATCTCTGTTCTCATTTTTCTTAATGGCAGCATTATCATTTTGCAGATTACTTCTCTAGCCCCCAAACAAAACATTCAGTGTCATCTATGAAGTTTTCTCCCTTTTACCCAGATAATACCAATATATCAACAAATAGAACCCAAATTGAATTCTGTACCCCTGATGTGATTATTCTGGCCAGAGACCACTCTTAAATATCTACTTGGGGTAAAGGATAATAGATCAGTCTCTTGTGAGGAAAATAGGATAAAGCTGAGATTTAAGAACTAAGATTTAAGATTAAAGAAGAGATTTTGTGTTGGAGAGGAGGAGAACATAACATCCCTCTGAATTTTTTCTCTTAGTTCTGATTCAACTGAGATAGACATGGAATTGTAGCCTGGGAAGATCTGCATGCTAATTTTGTTACTATCAGAGTTGTTTGGATATTTGTCAGTGTGTGTGTGGCAAAATTATTGGGCTCCATAAATACTGAACTCATAAACAAGCAGATTTTTTCCCAACCACAAGCCTATCTGGTCTACAACAAACTACCCCTGTGAAGGCAGAATTGTAAAATTTTAGTCTTGCTAGGAATAGAGAATAATGTGTACTCTCTTTAGGCAGACTGTTCCCAAAAATGAGGTGGGAAGAGAAAGAATCGTTGCTCTGATTGTTCAGTACTTGTTCCCAAAGTTGCCAATGTAATAATGTACTGAGTTGTCCTCTCAGACTACTCTTCCCCCAGATTTGTATGCTGAAGCCCTCCCTATAAGGTGATGTATTAGGTGGGGAATTGGGAGATATTTGTGTCCTGTGGACAGAGTTCTCATGAAGGAGATAGCACCCTTAAAACTAAAGGCCTCGATGAGACCCCTGGCTACTGTGCCATGTTAGGTTAAAGCAAGAACAAGGTAAAGAAGCAAACACAGAAACTGCCAGGTGCCATTATTCAGCCTCCAGAAGTATAATTAATAAGGTTCTGTTTTCTACAAACTCCCCAGTTTATTGTATTTTAGTATAGCAGCTTGAAGTGAATACAGTGTTCTACCATGGTTTAACTCCATGGATTATTCTTGTTTTTAGCCCATTTGTGTTTAACCCTTAAGTCTATGCTCTACCATGATGGCTTTCCATTTTAGGGAAAAGGATACGCTTTTTGAGTTCACTTCTTTCTTGTGAGGCCATTCTCTCACCAATTATTGTGCTTTCTGGAACTGTTAGCTGGCAGTATGTAGTTTATACCCAGAAATCTCTGAAATAAGTCAGAATAGTTAGAATAGTTTAGTAACTAAATTAACATTTTGGTACTAAGGGTGACTACAATGTCCAAAATTGCTTGTCAGAAAGTTGCAACGATCCTGAATGACATGACTAAAATACTCCAGTAGTAAACTCCCACCTATGGCGATGTCTCAAATTTGAATGTAAATGACTTCCAACAATAAAAATTTAAGGGAGATTCCATGGATTTCAAGTCCCAAATCAAATTATATTCCTTAAATAAAATTAAAACCAAGGGACCTCAATTCGAACCCTTTTTTATTTTGTTGTTTGTGGGACTTTTACTCTGGGCCTGGGCACTGTCCCTTAGCTCTTCAGCTCAAGGCTAAATAGTGCTCTACCACTTAAGCCACAGCCCCACTTCCAGTTTTGCGGAGTGGTTTATTGCACATAAGAGTGTCATGGATTTTTCTGCCCTGGCTGGCTTTGAACTATAATCCTCAGATCTCAGCCTCCTGAGTAGCTAGGATGATAGGCATGAGCCACCGGTATCTGGCTTCATACCCAATTTTGAGTTCTCTCTCTAACCTATACAAAGTCAGGATTTTCCATCATAATATATGTGAGTTGTATCAGTAAAGTCTTTCATAACCTTTGCTTCATAGAAGAAGTACCTAGTGACTTCATAGAACAAAATATTTTCTGAATATCAGTTGTAGCTTCTCACAATTTGGGAATTGGTACAATTCCAATATCCTAGAGCTGATATCCCATGCGAAAATATTTGCTCAGGACTGAAACCTAGTGTGTCAAAATCTTAGTAGTACTTTTAGAAAACCAAGTTAAATGTAAATATATTTCTTGGCAAACACATGATGAGTACTGTCCATTATTTCCATTATTTCAAATTGATGACTAGTCCTTTAGTTTGGACCTGAAATACCCCTAAAGACTCATGTATGAAAAGCTTGGTCCCTAGTCTGTACTTCTATGTGAAGAGAGTGAAATCTTTGAAAAGATAGGACCTATCAGGAAGTGTACCCTTGAATGTGGTATTTCCACTCTGGCGTCTTCCTGCCTATCTCTTCGCTTTCCAGGTGCCCTAAAGAGTCTCCTCCTCCCTGTGTTCCCACTAGCATAGGTGGGTGCCTACCATAGGCCCAGAACAAAAGATCATGGATTAAAACCCTTAAACCATGAGCCAAGAAAACCTTTCCTTTTTTTGGTATATAGTTGATTAATTATCTCAGGTGCTTTGTTAGCAAGCTGATAAACACAAGCAGTGAACTCGGAAGACAGATTTCTTCTACTAAGAGTTAACTTTGATAATCTCTCATGACCAGAATTAGGGGGAGGAATCCATCCATCATGCTGAACAGTTTTTCTAACTTTAAAAATCACAGTGGTGGTGACTTTGGCTCCTAGGTTTCATTTGATGTACTATCTGCTGCTGTAGATAGAAACGGCATTCCAAATTCTTCTAAATAGCTGTTTTATTTTTTTTACCATGTACTTTATTCATTCTTATGTGATATAAATTCCCTAAGCCCAGAAACTTACTGAGTGAAGTTTTTCTTCTAGTACCAATCTAAGAATTGCTCTTCATAGACTTCAGACTGAAGTTCCCTTTAAGTATTCTACTACCTGTTTCTCATAGGGCCTGTGTTTGGAAACATTTTCCTCAGTGTTTATGCTCTAAGTCTTTTGATTTTTTTTTTGGGTCCAGTCATGGGGCCTGAACTCTGGGCCTGGGTGCTGTCCCTCAGCTCTTCAGCTCAAGGCTAGCGCTCTACCACTTGAGCCACAGCCCCACTTTCGGCTTTTTTCTTATGTGGTGCTGAGGAATCGAATCCAGGGCCTCAGGCATGCAAGGCAAGCATTCTACCACTGAGCCACCTTCCCAGCCCCGCTCTAAGTCTTTTGAACCAATATTTTCTCCCATATCTTTTTCTTCCACATTTTTTATTATGGTAGGGTGTTTGCCTATGGTTTTATTTTCTTCTCTTATGGTGCTCTACCTACAGAGGTGTTCAGTTGGAATTTTAGCTATAAAATCTTTCATAACTTGTTCTCTTTCCTTTTCTAGCACTATTAGCTATGTGCAATTGCCTTTTCCCCTGAGATTATTCTATTTCTTTATACTCCACTAGTTTTCATGTAAATGTTGATAGTTATGTATTATAAAACATCTACTTGTCCAATATGTGTTGTCCAAGTTATATTCTTTGAAATTCCTACCCAGGAGTTGTCCAATTAGACTGACTTCGAATTTAAGAGCCCTGCGGCTTCTGACTGGATCTTTTATATCTTTTATTCTTTGCTTTGATAGCCTTCAAATAGTTAGCAATATATGTCTCTGCGATGTGATGTCAAGGCACCCAGTCATGCTGATTATTGCATTATTTTACTATAACAATCAAGACCTTATCCCCTCCAATTTGTGCAGATTTCTAGTTTTTTAACAACTTAAAACGTTTCCTCTTTTTACTTATGTGTTCTATCTTCTATAATTCATTGTTAATGAAAATATGTCCCATTTCCTGTCCTTATTAGTTCATTTCTTTATTTGTTCCCATCTTTCTACCTAGAAAATGAGTCTGAAAGAACAAAGCTGGGTTATATTTTAAAGGAACTCATATGCAAACTGTATTCTTATAGATTACTTTAATGTGTCTACAGGTTTGATTTACCAAGAAGCTTAAAACAGCCAATGCAAAGGGCCCACTGCCAGAGACCTGGGGTTAATTGATGATCAAAACTGGACACTGGTGTTTTAAAACATCTTTCCAGGTGATTATAATTTTGTAGACCTATGAATGATCTGAAACCACATTACATTTTCTATGCAAATTATTAGTCTGTTACAGTTTCAAGGGTGTCAGTGTCAGAAAAGTTTAGGCTCTGTCCAACATTCCAGTGTCAGATGCAGTCACAAGCCATACAGACACAAGTAAAAGGTAAAGATCAGAGAAGGAAATTTAATTAGTGTGATGTTGCGTGCCTGGGGAAGAGGCAAGATATTCATCTGAACCAAACTTTCTATATAGACATTTACTTTAGGGTTTAATAGAGAGAGAATTAAGGATAGGAGATGAATGGAGTTCAGTCTTACTTACTAGTCCTCTAGTAGTCAAAGTCCACTGGTCACAGAGGGTTCAGTTTTTCATTACCTCAAGGTTATTCAGGTGGTGTCTTGTTATAATAAGAGTCATTGTGGAATGTGGGAAAATGGTGGATTTGAAGATGGCCCCCCTTTCCTGTGTCATTTCAGACCAACTATAGATACATGTTTAAAGAGATGCCAGAAAAAGCAGAGGCAGACACAAACTAGTGGAAATCAAGATTGTAGAATCTTAAACTTTTAAAAGAAATGTAAAATTCCACTTAAATGGATCCTGGAACAGGATCAACAAGAGTGAAACAGAATCACCCTTGCAGATTTTTTTTTATTCCTCTGTAGTAGCTTTTAATTTTATATTTGATTTTTGCTTCACTTTCTTACTCTCTCCACTTTTCTTCTTCTGGCAACACACACAAATACAAGTGAAATAGTGCAATTACATAGAGAACGGCACAGTGAAATTGAGGAAAAGGCAGAATTAGGAATGGACTTATATCTGAGTCCCGCTGTCCAGGGCAAAACAAGTGCAAGAAGCACTTGTGGATGTCATGCTAGTCCCAAAGGGAGACTTGAACTCTTGGCTCCATGAGAAGATAACCAAGTAAATGGGTAGAGAAAGGAAACATTCGCTTAGTTCCTGGGTGATGGGGTATAATAGTACAGTAGTGATGATTTTCCCTTCCCCCCATCTGATCAAGAGGAAACCTGTGGAAAGATTTTGCAGAATATACTTAATTCCCATGAATCCTATCAACACTGCCCATTGAACCTGATGGTGCAGGCTCATGAGGGAATTTCAGAAGTGGAAAAGAATGCCTCAAGGCCTATCCCTGAGAGGCTGTGGCAGATCAGCAGATCTCATTGCTTTATGCAAAGGCCTGGAATAAGTAGCAAACAAAAGAGAGCTCAATTGGAACGTTGCCATAATTAAATGTACTTTACTCCTGTGACCCAGCCTCCCCTCAGCACAACAGGATGTGAGAATGTGTCTCATGTAGGAAACCCATGAGCAGAGTAGAATTCTAGACAAGCTGTTGGGACAGATGAGTGGCTGTTATTCCCTCATCCCCTGGTCAATATGAAAAAAAAAAACAACCCGTATTTTATTTTTTCCCTGGGGCATTGCCAGAGCACACACAACATAACCTAAGAAAGATGGCGGGTTTGAAGAGAGGCAGCATGCTCTTTGTCTTAACTCACTAGGCTGCACCTAGCCAAATAAAATCGCAGTGGGAACTAGACTGGAAGGTCCAATCCATTTAGACAACAGAGCCTAGCTGGCAGTCAAACTTATATTTAATAAGGGGAAAACATGGCTAGTCTCTTCTTCTCATGTTTTCACCCTCACCCTCTTCCCTTACCCTGTTACTCTTACCTTTTTCCTATCTTTGTAGTCCCTGGCATTACCACCTTTATCCACAATAACTGAATTTTATACTTACACATGACTATATTGGGTATTTGCAATCATTGCATTTCACTCCCTTTCTCCTTATGTTCCTTGCTCTATATTTCTTCCCTCACTCTTCTTACTCTTGATACCCAAGTTCTAACCTCTAAACATAGTACTCTTAGCCTTCTAGCACCTTATGGTACCATACAAAAATTGTAGCCCCCTATGTATATAATGTGATTGGTTCTATAAATAATGTTACTAATAGTATCTTATTGTTTGTAGATATCTAGTTGGGTTTTGAGTTGGTGCATTTATGAGAGATGAGATACTTCACCACTTCAGAGGCAAGAAACAATTAATCAATCCAGCAAATATCCAGTCCTGTGGACTATAGAGAATAACTCAATGAGACTTCAGGCAATGAACAATTCAAACCCAGCTCTCTCTGCTCTCTCCGCTCTTTTCTAGCTCTTTTCTCTCTTTCCCAGCTCTCTCTCTTTCCCAGCTCTCCCAGCTCTCTTTCCCAGGCCTTTCCCCACTGCATGGAGGACCAAGATGGCCTGGTGCCAGCTGGAAAGATGAATAAACCTACCCCTTACCTGAATACCACGTGCGTGATGCAGTTCTTACTTGGCTTCCTCTTTTTAAAAACCTAACATAAATGGTGCCGTGACTCGAATAAAGGGCTTAAAGTCAGGATAGGTGGGATTCCTCTCTGTTTTTTTCCCTCTTTTTTCTGTTTGTTTTCCCTTTTTGCTCTGAGGAATACCTACAGTTCGGACGGCCTTTTGCGAACCAGTCTGTCTGCTGTGGATACAACGCACCGATACCATTGCTGGCCTTCACATCCATGTGCACACCACTTCTCTACTCTGCTTGTTGCAGTCCGGGGCCAGTGGGTCACTCCTGTCATCCTAGCAACTCAGGAGGCTGAGATCTGAGGATGTCAGTTCAAAGCCAGCCGAGGCGGGAACTTCTACAAGACTCTTATCTTCAATTAACAACCAGAAAACCAGAAGTGGTGCTGAGGCTCAAGTGGTAGAGTGCTCACCTTGATCTGAAGAGCTCAGGGACAATGCTCAGGTCCAGAGTTGAAGTTCCACAACCAACAAAAATAAACATAAATATAAATAAAAATAAAGAGCTTGGTGCAAGCTCTGTTTGGGGCTGCAGCTCTTTGAGACCGAAGTCTGTCTGCAGATTCCAGCTTCCAATAAAGACTCCCAATTTGACCCCTCAAAAAAAAAAAAGAAAAATACAAATCCAAAGGGTCTTCTAACAAAGTGAAAAATATGAGAAACATCCCAACATGGAAGTATAAGATGTCCCAATATGGAAAAATAAGACTTATGAGAAAAAAAGGAAATATAACCCTTCCAGAAAACAACAATTCTTCAAGAAAGGAATGGCAATGAAATGGAAGAAATCCCATACTGAGCCCACTATGAAATGAAAAAGGATATTTACAAGCAATATATGAATTCAAAGATAACACTGGCAAACCATTAAAGGAGTTCAGTTAGAATAAAAATAATAAGCTAAATTAATACCGAGCAAATACAAATAAACAGCTAAATGAGCTAAAAAGAATATGGTTTGTCAAGTAAAAGAGACAAAAGAAGACAATGTATTTAAAGACATGAGACTTCATGTTTATGCAAGATATAAACAGGATATCAATAAAGAGTAGGAATCCTGGGAAAATATCAAACTGATGTCCTGGAGATGAAAAATAAAACGGAAAGCTTCTCCAGCAGAATAGATGATACAGAATTTTGGGTCTTGAAGATAGTCAACACAGTAGGAGAAGTAGTAGAGAATACAGAGGAAACAAAATTTTAATGGTAGGATTTTTGCAAGAACATCAGGATTTTATTAAAGGGCAAAATTTACAGATAATGGGTATAGATGAGGGAGAGAAGATTATATCTACAGACATTGAAAATATATCACCAGAGTAAAAGCAGAAAACTTCTCAAATCTTGAAAAAGAGAAGCCTATCTAGTTACTGTCACACAGAAGAACAATTTGTTTCTTGGCAACTGGCTACAGTCAAGGCTGGATGTTTCTTACATACTTATTCAAAATTGAAGGTTTGTGTAAGCATCCATTAACAGAAATCAACTCAAAATTGCATCTTGTGACAATTCTGTGGAATTTCATCTATGAATCATCTTAGCACTAATTATCCTTTCTAGTATGGAAATGTAGGTAAAACATGAGAAAACAATTGAATACATATTTGGGAATATTGTGTACTGAAGAATTAATGATTTATTTTTACTGAATTAGAGGAGTTTATTAGTTGTGTAGCATAAGTGATATTTTAACAGAAAATAGTGTGCTTTATGAGCTAAGCTATTAAAATGATTACAGAAATATTTTCTCTCTAGATAACAGTACATGTAATTAAATTATCTTTTTTTAGTCCATGCAATAAATTATTGTTTAATTGACATATTTGGTTGACCATCTGCAACTATTAAAGGCAGAACAATGCTATAGTAAAAAAATGGGTTTTCAGGGAAGAAATAAGTGAGATTTGATTTCTCATTCCTCCATTTTCCCATTGTTTGAATAGCTGTACTCTGATAACAGAAACATAATTTCCATTTTCCAAAGTGGCTATATATTTTTTTCATAATATCCTTAGCATCAAATAATAACTTACAGTTGTTTAAACATTAGGGCTACTTTCTTCTTGAAATTTTCAGAAGTGTGTGAAGGGAAATTAATTTGTGTCCAAACTTTTTGTCACTGGCATGGATACTAGAGAGATTAAAACTACCATCCATGACAGTATTACTCACTAATAAAACATACCTCACAAACACAGAACTTTCTTATGTTAGTTAGTCACATAAACGCCAAATATCTTCTTACCTTCCTACTAACTCAGAAGGCTGTATCTAATACATTAAAGCAAAGCAGAAAACTAGAAATTCCTCCAATAAAACTTTATTTTTGCTAACATTTAAGGACATTTATGAGAAACTTAGGTATTTATGTCACTGCTTACTTTATTTACAGATTCACACACAAAAGTTTCTAAGCAAAAAGTCACTTACATTTTGGCACATGAGAGGCCAAGCAAGCTTTTCTTTATTTTTTCCCCCTCTCTTGATAGATTTCTGTTGAGGTTTTTGGAGGTAAAATGTTCCAATTTTTATTTTTCTCTTTTGTTATTTATGTCTGTTCTTTTCTTCTGGGACTTATGGAAAATGGAAAATGTAGAGGAAAAGAAATTGATTTGGACTCTGAATGCTTATTCTGTATAAAATAATTTTTTGCTATCTTTTGATTTATTTTTATTTCAAGCAGCCAATAAATACTTTACACACAAAAACACATTAGTTTTAAAGCACTCAAATTAATGTTTTGGTTTTTCAGTAGGGAAAAAAGGAATTCTTGTGGGTTTTTGCTAGAACAAGTTGTGCATATGAACCTCTGGAATTCATGATTTTTGTCTTTTTCCTATGCTTCTTTGTAGCCATCAGAGTTGGAATATTAAGGACAGGTCATTGTTTTTGAATTTACCTTTTAAAAGAATTGATGTCTTCAGACAAAATGAGCTTTCTGCTGGTTAAATTATCAATGTTGACAATTCAGAATGTGGAATTACAGTAATTATTCTGAAATGCTCAAGTCAGTACTACATAACACTATATAAACTAATTACAGTTTCATGCTCCTGGGAAATCTTAACCTTCTAAATTTTTACAATGCCCATGAAATTTCTTCTTCATGTTAATAATTCTCCAACAACATTGCTAAGATGACAATATATGTGAGCTGAATCTTTTTATTATTATTATTTTGGTATATTCTCAGCATCATTTAGATTCCTCATGTCCTTTCAAATTAGTAATATTTGCTTCTCTGTTGCTTGAATTTAATTTGTACTTTTTTTTGCAAGTTGCTTCAGAAGCTATTGTATTTCCTCCTAGGAGCATCTCAATTTTACAGGTGAAAATGAGTTAGCTGTAGCTTGTAAGAGGATAGGAATGACAAAATGAGGTGTACGCTGCTGATTAAAGGACACTTATTGTTAGATTTAGTGTCAGTGCTAGGCCCACAGCCAAGGAATAAAGATTTTGTGCTAAACAAAATCATAAACTAAGTAAGGTACATTTTGTGTTTAGTCTTGTTTTCTTTATTCCTTTTTGTTGTTGTTGTGGGGCTTGAGCTCTGGGCCTGGGAGCTGTCCTTCAGCTAATTAGCGCATGGCTAGCACTCTACCACTTGAGCCACAGCACCACTGCCACTTCTGGCTTTTTCTGTTTATGTGGTGTCGAGCAACTGAACCCAGGGCCTCATGCATGCTAGGCAATGATATATATATATATATATATATATATATATATATATATATATATATATATATATTTGAATAGGATCTTTCCTTTTACCCAGAACATCTGTGAAATTTCTATTTATGCTAATGATCTAGCTGTCGTGACAGGCATGCCCCACCATGCCTAATTTTCACTGGTTGAGATGGAAGTCCCATGACCTTTTTGCTCTAACTCTCTATGAATTACAATACTCCTGATTGTTGTTTCTTGAGAGGCTAGGATTTATAGACATGTCACTAAACCTGACAAGCTTTTAGTCTTAAGTTTTCTTTTTTTATGACTAGTTAATTAACGTATCTTGGTTTGGTATGTACAAAGTTACTCCATAAATTTTATTTTTTAATATTATGACTTAATTTCAAAGATCCAACTTCCTAATATTAAGGAGCCCAGAAAGAGCCTCAGGTACAAAATATTTAGTTTGAAATGATATCAGAAACTAGGATGGAAAGCAAGTGTCAGGGCATGCATGAATATGAAAGTTAGGTACATTCATAGAACTCAGGATGAACTATGTTCCCCAAGACCAGAATGTCCAAAGGCTGCTATGTCCTTGTTTAAGAGCCATAAACACAGAGCAGGTAAAGAAAAGAGTAAATTTAAGGCTGATTAATCTGTACAATATGAAAAAAATCTCATTTTCTCTTTAAATTTTTTATATTCATACATACATATAAATATTTTGTTTACTTTATGGCTTAAAATGATTTAGTATATGTTATGAATTTGGGGACAAATTGATGTCTGAGGTCACATAATGTGAAACACAAATAAATAACTTTCCTAGTAGTGATCACTTAGTAATGATCATGTCAGGTAACATCAGTATATTTAGCCTGTATGAATTAAGACCTGGAATGTAAGCTAAAGGTTAGACATATCTGGAAACATGGAAAGATATAGTTCATAGTTTTTCTCTGCTGAGTCTAGAAGTATGGAAAAGATAAGAGAGAATAAAGACACGGCTTTTATAAACTAATAATGAAAGGTAAGTACCTAGCTCAAGGGCAAAATGATTAGTGAGATTGCTGTTGGGTGTCTTTCCATGAAGTTTATCACTCTATCTGCTGAACCCTAGATTCTACTCAGCAGTTCTACTTGTGTTTCTTATTTTACCTATTATTTCTCCATTGCTTTGGCCTTTTGTAGCCAGACAGTTTCTAAGCCCTATTGATTCTCCATCTAACTTATCTTTTCATGCCCAGTACCACACTAACTAGCTCTCACTCACATATCCCAAGCAGTTATCTCCTTAATTTGTTCTCATCATACTCTAATCAGAATAGAGTCCTTCTTATTTAATTGTCTACAAACTCCTTTATTAGTGTTTGCAATTTGTTTAAAGCCTTTTATTACTTTTCCAACTTTGAACTTTTATTCTAACAAGTTCTGGTGATAAATTATATTTGTAAGCTAGTAAGGCAATTAGTCATTTACTTTTGTAAATTCAAGGTCTGTAATGTGTAGCCAAGTGTGAGAATCCATGCCTGTAATCCCAGCACTTGAGAGACTGAGGCAAGAGGATATTGAGTTGGAGGCCATCTTGAGCTACGTAGTGAGTTTGAGGTTAGTTTCGACTACATAGGTTAGCTAGTCTGTCATGGAGAACTAGGAATATATACATATGTGTGCATATAAATGCACATATATAGTATAATATATATATACATATATTTGTATGCATATATAATAACATATGTACACATAATGTATATATCTCTGTAATGTGATACTCTGTAATAATACAATCACACAAAGTAAGCATGTGCTTTATACAATCTGTCCAATCCTCTTCTTGTGATCTACACATCTTGAGACTGTGGGTTACACCCCATGGTTCCAATCTATTGCATTTAAGACAAATACCAATTCCGTTATGTTTAAGGAGGTCACATAATTTGTTATTCAAGTTAGATCACTTTGAATAGCAAATAGAGGATATTAATAATTATTAGTAGTAGTGTAAACTGGAACTGTCTCCATCAAAGTTAGGAGCAGAATCATCGTAGTCATTTCATTCCTTCTTATTTACTTAAAGCCTCCTACCACCAGCAAGTAGAAGTAAATATTTTAGCCTGACATTCAAGAACTTCACCGAACCCTTTGCCTCTCATTAATGGGCAGATGCACTGATCCTTTTCCATCCTTTGTTAGGCTTTTTCTACTCTGTACTTCTGTTTATTATTACTTTTTCTCTAGAATGCCATTCTTACACACATTCATGATACTGATATTCCAACTCAGGGCCTTGTGCTTACTAGGCAGGTGCTTTGCAACTTGTACAATGCTCCTATTAGTTTTTTAGTTACTTTTCGGCTTGGGTCTTCTGTTTTGATTTGGGGACAACTTCGGATGGTGATACTCCTACCTAAACCTCTCATGTAATTGAGGTTACAGATGTATGCCACGATAATACCCAGCTTACTGATTAGGATGGAGTCTCAATCACTTCATGCTCAGGCTGGCTTTGAACTCCCAAGTTGCTAGGATTAGAGACATGAATGAGCCTCTTCCCCAACACAACGCATAAAGTGAATTTTATTCTTCGTATTTCTCACCAAGCTTTCTTACTTTAGACTACTGTGGCGTATTACTCTTTCTGAATTCCTGAGCTCTGGTTGATCGCATGGCTTATATTTATATCAATTTTTGATACTTTTGGCTTTCTTGAGTCAAGATCCCCTATGTAGTCCAGGATTATCTTTGATTTTTTTTTGTTATCTTCTTGACTGAGCCTCTTGAGTGCTACATTTGCTATTATCCAGACTAAATTTTATCCTCTTCTCTTTCTTTTCATGTTCTCTGGCCTATGCACACGATCCTGTATTTCTAGCAGCCTGATAGGTGCAATTATTTGTATTATATATATATATATATATGTATATATCTTAAATGGATCTCATATTCCCAAGACATCATTGATACTATCTTATATGTACTCTCTGTTGACACTTACAGTTTCCTCTCACTTACAGAGCATTCTTTTATACTTTCTGATCTACAGAGTGTTCTTTTATACTTTCTATATCTAGATACTGGTTCCCTTGAGAGCAGCTCTGGAGGTGACATCAAAACGAAGAAAATATTCCAGAGGCCAGAAACTGTAAGACTGAATTTGTATTTGAGATGAAACTCTAGATTGAGAATCTACTTTTATTTGCTCATTGGTTTCTTAGTGCTTCAGCTGACGACATTGGTCTTATATACACTTTCACAAAGGTAGGGTTAGAGAAGATTTGAGCTCAATCTGTGCTAGAATAATACTTTTCAGATAATAAAAGGTGGCCTAGTATGAGTTGGGTGGAGAATAAATGAAATAATCTAATTATGGGTGAGCCAGAGTTTTCAAGAGTCTGTTCCTGTTCTTAAGATCTGTAACTTTTTTGACCTTAAATCTACTCTTCCCAGTTTTAGTGCCTCTGGACAGGAAAACAGTTGGCCATCTGGTTTTACTAAACACTTTCTCACGTACAAGCACAAGATGTATTACTTGGAAACGCTAGGAAGTGCACAGTTGGAAGAATTTAGGACACTTCTCTATACAAACTATTTCTCAGGGATGAGGAACTTGGACTGTATCAAAAATTAAAGGAATTTATGTTAGGAGTACTTCTGATTTTTTTCTTCATATGCTTCAGTTATCAATAGATGGTGTATAAATAAGCACTTAATTATACAAGGCATCTCATAGTTTAAGATATGCCTGACCCCTTAATCTTTCATTAATAAAATAAAAAAATAACTGCTGTTCAGATTTTTGTTAAGTGAGTCCTGTTTTATTTTTCTTATGCTCATTATTAAATTAGAGATGATACTTGGTTAGATAAAATTTTGTTCATTAGTAGGAAAATTAAATTATGTGTTGAAATAGATAAATTACTGATAAAATATTTACTATTGATAAGTTTCATCAAATGATAGAAAATAACAAAAAACCTAGTGTTTTGTACTAAACATATTGCTTTTACTACTGTTGTAACAAACATAAAAACTTGACATTCCTAACTACACTTAAAATAAATGTCTCTTCTTCCCCCACCCAAATGATTTAATCTTCCTAGTCTCTAATAGACATAATTTTCCAATGATCCATATAAAATTTTCCAGAGGATGCTTTAATCACAAGTTAATAACAATACAAATCATAATAAGGTCAAACTGCCCATTTATGTCCAGAGGATAGATTGAAACAGATGTCTGCTGGCATGTATATATATTTGTCCAGCCACAGGCAAGATTATTCAGCAAATACTCAGTAGATTGTATTTCTGGATTTTTGTTTTTGATCCAGTTGTTTGTTTAACCAATAATTTGTTCTTGAGGCAGCATCTCCCAGGCATTTGTCAAAACATTGACCATGCTTAGAGATTAGCTAGTTGCTAGATTTTGTATGTGATTTACCAAGAGTATAACTGGTAAAAACAGTAACATAATGTCCTCAATAAGAACATAATTCACTAAGATGATAGATGTATTTTTAAAGAGTTGGTGACTTCCGGGGCTCCTTGCAATCAGGGAAAATAAAATGGGCAAAATAAAGCAAATAAGATGTTTCAATGGCCTAAGACTTGTGCATGTGAGTTTGCAAGCATCCTTCATTCACCCTAGGCCTTTTCACCTCTGGAGCCTAGGCTTGTCCCTCAAACCTTCCACAGGTTTCTCATCATACGTTGAGTAGCCCTCAAGAATTTTAAGACTCTTATACAATGTCCCTGGGCCCTTCATGTTCTCTCTTGGGTTGGTCCTAAACAATGTGGCATAGAGGATACTGTATGAATGAAACCATTCTTCTAGCCTCTAGGCTTCTTTGCTGCCCTCCTTAATGAGATGATATATCCTCTTAAATGAGATGGTATGACTGCAGTTAACATTATTGTAAGACATATAGTCTTACATTTATGTTATAAATTTCTGAATGGCATATTTAGTATAACTAGTAAAAGAATTATGATTCACATTTTCTTTTTACTCTGCATGAGAGAGCATTTGAGGTCATCATTGCTCTTTGAGAAAAAAAAATAGCAACTCTTTGAGAAGAAAATTAACAATTCTTGAGATAGTCATTGGAAACCAAAGTCCAATGGGAGTAATTCAGCATCATCAACAAATATATAACCAGCATTATGCAAATAATATTAGCAAATTGCTTAAGCAGGAAGATAGGTGGTATTCATTTGAAAATGGGCTCTGATAGACCATGACACTGTTATAATATTACAGCTTCACTAAAAAGATATAAAATCAGCACTTTTGGCAACCTAAAACACCAAAGGAATGATTCCTAGACCAGAATAGGGAGCCATGGCATTGGAATGTTATGAAGTTTTTGTATAAACTGAAAACAAATGAACTAATAGCACCCATGATTTAAGTCTTTGTCAATAAGGATCTATGAATTTTATAATACATTGTAAGTCAAGTTATTTACATGGGTGGAGGTTCTACAACAATATTGGTACAAGACATCACATGCTCTACAAGGGTTTCTAGTTGAATTGTTGGAAGTTAGTTGCAATTTTAGATTTCATTGTAGACCTTTTGATTTAGAAGGCAGTAATGAATAATACACAAAGGAATGAGTAATGAGCCACTATCTCTCAGCTTCTTAAGAAAGTCTAAAGTTTAATCAAAATCTGAATCCTGGGCTGGGAAGGTGGCTCAGTGGTAGAGTGCTTGCCTTGCATGCCTGAGGCCCTGGGTTCGATTCCTCAGCACCACATAAGCAAAAAGAAAAAAGCCAGAAGTGGTGCTGGGACTCAAGTGGTAGAGCGCTAGCCTTGAGCTGAAGAGCTGAGGGACAGCGCCCAGGCCCAGAGTTCAGGCCCCACGACCGGAAGCCCCCCCCAAAAAATATCTTGGAGGATGTGTGTATGCTACGAGCAAGCACTATTCCATTTATATAAGGAACTCGAACATTTGTAAATTTTGGTATTTACAAGGGGTAGTGGTAAGATTTGTTTGGGGTTTAAGGGCATGCCTTATAACTTATCTGTTGGTAAGAAGAGATGATTCTAGACTTGGTGAGAGATAAACCCTGTCTTGCATAATAAGAATACTTGATGCTTTTGATTTAGGATATGACTTTTCTTCTACTAATCAGAAATACACATCCTCCTCAAAATTTTGAAAAAGAGTTACTAATTCACAATGGCAAACATAGGAGAAAATGCCTTGATAATGATGGTGGCATGAGGAGCAGGAGTTTTCTAGAAGAAGCTGTGTCTTTCAATAGATAACACCAGAACAATGTCAGCATAATTCATACCTCCACAATCTGGTGGAAGCAGTGTTGATAGTTCTTGACTTGTTGGTGGACCAGACCTTGGTTTTTGACTTAATTACCACCTTTCTCCAATTCGAAGAATTATGAACAACTTTATGATGTCTAAGTTGATTACTTTAAAAAAAACCAGGATTGGTTTCTGTTGTTTGCAACTTCAACTCCTGATAAGGAAATGAGGTCATATCCTTTTTTATTCCATGTATTGCCATACTGGAACCTTTTGTTGGTATTCTTTGTCTTAAAAGTTTCCTTTGTTGCCCTTCTCATTTTGATCTGTTTCTGCGGATCTATACTTCAAGTAAAAAACAGCAACACAGTATGATACCCCTTTTCACACCACATCTTTTATATTGAGAACTAGCCTTCCTAATATATGGAAGCAACTTTCTCATTTGCAGTGTAGCAGAAGCCACTATATCTTCAGAGATAAAACTCATCCACAGATTTTGAGTATATTCATTTGCAATTTCATTACTTGCTGGGTAGAGATTTCTTCATCAATTTTTGTGTGTTTATTTCTAGGTATTTTTTGTTGTTGTTGAACTCTTGTAAGAATGTAGTCTTTGTGTTTTAAATCCAAATGCTGACTTACTGCATTAAAATAAATGATATAGTCATATTTACGAACCATTGATTCTATACAAAATGAGATCCTTGATGAAATATCCTATTTTCTTTCTTTCTTTTGTTTATTAGTTCCCTCCTTCCCTCCTTCTGTCCTTCTTTCCTTCCTTGTTTCCTTCCTTCCTTTCTCCTTCCTTCCTTCTTTTCCTTCCAACTATACATCTGCTGATTTAAGACCTATACTTTAGCAGGCATCTTAAATAAGTTATCTACACAGTACAGATATTCTTTTCCTTCAGCCAGAGAAACTTCAATTGTATCTGTTTCAGTTATTGAACTACTACTAAATTTTCATTCAAAGAAATTATATATTAACCAAAAGAAGTTTGAAAACCTCAGCTGTGCAGAATACTGAGGAAGTCTTTACATGACCATTACTGTTCTCTTTATGAACCTGTCTTCCTTTCTCACTAGTGACCTCTTGCTTCCTATAGGAAGAAGAATGGGAGATGAATACTGATACAACATTGTAGATTGAATTAGAAGTTAAACTTCTACAAGATGAAAAGAGAGAATTTAGGAAAAATAGGCCTGGAAACATTTCCCTTCCCTTCCCTGCCATTCCCTTCCCTCCCTTCCCTTTCCCTTCTTTCCTTCTCCTCCCTTCCCTTCTTTCCTTCCCTGTTTTGGAGCTTCATTTAGAGCTTGGGCACTATCGTTGGGCCTCTTTTTGCTCAAGGCCAGCACTCTACCACTTCAGTTCAGCTCCACTTCCAAATTTTTCTGAGTGGTTTGTTGGAGATAAGTTTCACAGCTTTTCCTGCCTGGGCTGGTTTCAAACTTTGATCCCCAGATCTCGGCATCCTTAGTAGCTAGGATTTACAGATTTAAGCCACTAGTGTCCGGCACAGAAAAATGATAGAATTGTGTAATTAAAAACATGTGAGCATTTAGAGGAATTTTGTTTAGTCTGAATGGTTAAATCAGGAAAATATAAGCACAACATATCTTGAATAAAGCACATGGTATGCTTGGGAAGCAATTTAAATGATTTGTAAAACAATTAACAAAAGGTAGGGTGATAGATAGAAGTGACTAATTCTAGTCTAATTGCATCCATTGTGCCCAAGGTGTTTTGCACAAAGACTTAGGAAAGCAGAAATGTGAGCAGCTTTCTATCAGTGTCTGCTCTTGACTTATAGTACTCATTTTAACGACCATTTAAAAAATGAGCATGCAATACTTTTCTCTCATTATACCAACTAAAAGGGATCAAAAGAGATGTTCCATGGAAAAGCAGAATCAAAACTTGTCTTACCTAAAAGGTTCACTGGTTAAAGTCATTGCAAACTAAGCAGTGTTGGAGGCAAATTATTCCACAGATTGGCAAATAGAAGCAGTGATCTGTTATCAAAATACAAATGAATAGAGCTGGAAATGCAACTTAATTCTTCTCATTAGCTAATAGTGCAATGTACCTAAAGATGGGCAGTGAGTAAGCCTTCTAGATTATGAATCTTCCAAAACCTAGCCTAAAACCTGTAATTTAGAAATTCCTTGGTAAATATTTTCTGGATGAATCATTCTTAATTAAATTCTGTGAATTTCGAAGGGAAAAAGAAGAGACCAGGGTGTAAGGAATTGGAAGACATATAACCCTTTAAGACAGAAAATTTAGATTTTTTAAAGTCCCAGTTTCTAAATCGCTATGTAATTTCTTATTAATTTCTTAACTATTATGAATAAAGAAATGAGAAATGTTATACAGTAGAAATTTCTCTAAAGTTCCCTTTAAATCTGGTAACTACAATAGATTTGCATTGCTAGAAAACATTATGTTCAACTATTTGCTCTTTGGAACAGAAACAGTTCAAGATTCATTTCTAAGAATGGGAAAAGATAGAATTTGCAATGGAAAGCTGATACTTTAATAAAATAAATATGAAGATTATTGCTTGAAAAGTGTTATGCTCTTATTCAGAACATTGCTTTTTACATGTGAGAAGTCAAGTGCTAACTCTTGAGTGATTTGATAAGAGAGATCTATAGATTCAGAAAGGGAGACTATGGATGTGATGATTTCTGTTAGGATAACCCAGGATGGAGAGAAAACTAGGTGGATGGTATGATGTAATGACAAAGTTGCTTGAAAAGAGATGGGAAACAATGGGTTCAATGTCTTTGCTAGCCCAATAGTTTTTGATGATCTATCTTCATTCTGAACCAAACAATATAGGTCTGTATCATTAATCAGACCACAAAAAGTTCTGGAAAATGTCTTTTTAACAAAATTGCTGCAAATTACATAGAAATACTAAATACTTAAAAAAAACCCAACATGAATTGATATTTGTCAGAGCTATCCTCACCACTTATCCATGGTAATTCTGAAGACAAAGCAAATGTTCTAGTTAAACAAAGAGATTGTTCTGGGTATGACAATGTAGAGTAAAGTTGTTTTTTGTCTTAATTTTTCCCATATGTTGGGCAAACTAAGGTTATTGTTCAGAATACTTTGATCAGAAAAAAATGAATGAAATAAAAATAAGTAATGAATGCAGCGAATTCAAAATAATTTTGAGTCTCCCACTGTCATGTGATGCTATTAGCTGTTATTAACATAGTTATTTCTCTATAAATCATACCCCTGTATATATCAACAAATATTAATTGTATACCTTCTAGTTGCCTGTCAATGGAAAAAACGTGGATATATAAAATTATTCTTATAGCAAGAGTTTGTAAGTTTGATAAAACTGAAGCATTCAAATGCTACCAGAATGGTGTCATTATCTTTTTCTTTTTTCTCTTTTCTATTTGTACTTTTGCATCTGTACCTTAGGATGTCCTAAAAAAGAATCTGAAAAAATGATCTTTGAGACTGTCCTGTGTGATTCCTGCCTTTCACACATGGATTAACACTTGTATTGTTCAGATTCTTGTCACTTAAAAAAAAACTTGAGACAATAGACTTTTAAAACAAAAAAAAGGTTGTATTGGCTCAGAGTTTCCTTTTATCTTTTCTTGATCCTGCTGCATGGGACTGGAGAGGCAGCAAACAATGGTGTGAAGCTCATGGGCAGAGCAGTTACTCACTTCATGGCTGGGAACTGAAAGACAGAGGATCGCCCAAGTCACACCACCCCTTCAAGAGAATGACTGCCTTCTAGGTGCTATAGCTTAAACTTCTGGCATCTCCCAACCATGCCAAGATTGGGAAGAAGCATATAATGTGTGGGATTTGTGGGGACATTCCATGTCCTAATTATACTTCTATCACAATCTATTGCAAGATGACCCAGCTTTAACTGTGGGTAATAGGGAGAATTGAATGATGTTGGAGAATTGAGATGTTGGAAAGCTAAAGAAAGGAAACTTCCAGTGTAGCTCCTTAAATGTCAGACTGAAAGAGACTAGAATTTGTTCTGTAGTTAAAAGGGAGGGGGAACTAAAGAATAAAAACACACACAAAAACAAAACAAAAGAAAAACTAACCAAGCAAAAAAGCAACAAAAATACAGCACTTATTTTTATGACTTTTTTGCTGATTTACTTAGAAAGTACAAAATCTAGAAAAGATTGTTAAAGCTATATATGCAAAGAGAAAAAAGACACATATATTGCATCAATATATTCTTTTTTTTATAGGGGGAAAATCACACACGATACAAAAAGCCAGCATAAGACAATCTTTAAACTATTACTTTCAATGGATACTGAAAATTAACCAGACCACACTGTCCTGGAAAAAAAGAAGTAAAATTAACTTTCTTTAATTCTTGCCCGGTATATATTATTCTGGATGAATTTTATGCCTACCCTAAAGCAGTGTTCTGTTTCCAAATAGTTTATTGTTTTATTTTTAAACTTTTGTTTTGTATTAGTTTAATGTCAAACATGATTAGTAACTTTCCTAATTTGTATACAACACAAATTCCTACCAAATCCTGTAGCTTAATATTCCTTGATTTGGACTTTTTTAGTTTACGTCCTTAAAGATGGTTTTGGAATGATTGTGAGGACCAATACAAAGACTCAAAGTCCAAATGAAGTGAGTAATGAACAGATTTGAGTCATGCAATAGACTCACTTGGCATTCAAAATGTTGCTCTTAGTTCTTCACAGCATCAATATATGTGACTGTTGTCTATGAGAGCATTCCTTGTGAGTTGTGAGTTGTGAGAAAAACATTTTTAGTAAAGGAAAAAATCTCCAGGATTGGGAAGAATTTCTGTCTGACGTGTGTGTGTGTGTGTGTGTGTATTCTGAAGCTATTTAAAGAATATGAAGATTTTCTAGTGACAGATAGCCACCCTACCTTTAAGTTTATAATTGAATTTGTGGCTGCTAAACAAAACTGCAAGGAATAGCTTTATATTGCTTGCAGAATATGAAAGATTCATTCTTATAAATAGGGGTCATTTGTTTAGTCCTGTACCTAAGAAGAATAAAAGTAAATAACAATGACAAAACCTGCACTACCTTCACTAATAATAACAAAAAGACACAACCTTCTTGAAATGAAATGAGACTTACTTCTCCTGTCCTTTACTGACTCAATCCATACATACCAATTTAAACCTCAATATTGTAAAATAATCTTTATGGATACATATGTCCATCAGGAGTAATGAATGATAATTTAAAGTTTGTAGAACTTAAAAATTCTCTGAAAAATCCATATAAAAATGAACTCTATATATCTACCTACCTACCTACTTGTCTATCCATCTATTATTTATCATCTTTTTTTCTTATCAGTGTTTAGTTACTTTTTAAAGTGTCTTCACATTATACTGAGCTGTAAACCCAAATGGTTTGAGACTAACAGAAAAATCAGTGGTAGAAACAGGTGTGGAGACTCACACTCTAAATGGAGAAGGATTTTTGTGTCTTTTGTCTATTTTGTAAAGCTTATATAGTTAACTTTAGGAAGCAAGTGTTAACCTTTCAAAAGTAAACAATGAGCTTGGCACCAATCCTCACTACTCAGGAGGCCAAGATTTGCGTATCGAGGTTTGAATCTAGTCTGTGAGATTCTTGTCTCGAATTAACTACCAAAAAGCCCGTAGTAGAGTTGTGGCTCAAGTGGTAGAGTGGTAGCATTGAGCAAAAGAAGATCAAGAACATTTCCCAGGCTCCAGAATTGCAAAAAACAAAAACAACCAAACAAGAACCAAATGAACCCAAAATACATAAAATCAAATAAAATTATATTTTATTCCTTTTTATGTGCAAAGATCCTATTTGTAATGATTGCTGGAAGTCATTTTACAATTTTTATTACTTTATTTTTGAGTTATTAATTATATTTCTTTTATTCTCATTCCCCTCTCATCTGCATAGTCATTAATTCATTCTGAATGATATATGTCTAGTATTTTATATGTCTGAAGTAGTAGACATAATTTTCCCTATTAAAGTAGATGCCCCAAACCAAACTAAACTAAGTATCTCCCTTATTTTCAATATGATTCCTAATCTTCTAAAAGAATATTCTCCACCATAATTGATATGTGAATGTGTGTTCTGGACTTAACCTTCCAATCACATTTTGAATCAGAAAAGTGTGGGAAGCTGTGGTAATCAGGCTGTGCTCCGCCCCACAGTTACTCATGTTGAGCAAAACAGTATCCTTCAGGCTATGCCTTGCTATGAGTGACTCCACGTAGTTCTATGACGAGTTCAAATTCTGGGGTTACAATGAGTCTACATTTATCTGTACAAGTAAACAACTACCATCTGTCTAGATCAATGAGGTGGATTAATAACTTATTTATGTAAATAAAAGATTATTGCCTATGAATTTATGAAACAAAATCAGGAACTCATGGACACTTAAGTGTATCAAACCTATATTAGGCAAAGAACCTAGATCCATTAATTTTTCATGTACATCTGGATCACATGAAAGAATAGATACCTGAGGCTGGGGAACAGTAACACCCATTCACCTGTGATCAGATCATCCAGTCATGGGTCATGTGTCAACAGGTACATTCCCAACTCTTTCCTCAGCCTTCATCTCAGCGTGATCTCCATACTTGATGCTTGATGTGGTAGGACAGATGGATGGGAAGACAGGAGAATTAGAATGAATACACATTAGAAGGGCCATTAGGACCAGAAGTAAAAACTGTAAAACAAGAATAACTACTTCGAGATGTTAAATTACAAGAATTTCAGTCATATAAAGAGGTTGTCTGCATTTGCAGTCTCCTTTGAGATATTAACAAGCTTCAAGGCTCCAAGAAGTCATACAGACAAAGTGAGAGGCATTTCTGACAAAAATAAATCCCGATGACTATGCTTTTGGTGTTTTGGGTAGGCCTTACCCTTTTTATGCTACCAGAACCACTGCCTCAGGATTAGGAGTTGCTAGGCAACATGACCATATGTATCCTTCCAGCTCAGAAAAGTGTAATGGTTACAGACAAGAACCATTATCTTGAGTATTTACTCTCATCTTCTTCATGGGAAGCAGGGAGTATTTGTCTCTTCATTTTGTTATACTAAAATAAATCTTTGGTAAAACTTCTAGCCTGTGAGACTCCTTATTGTAGACTCCCTGAAATGCTTGTCACCAGTGGATTTCAAGGAACAATGATTCAGTGTGGAAGTTGGAGAGCTGAGGGAGGCTTCTTATTCCTCATCTAGTGACAAGGTGATGACCTACTAAATTGCTAGTGAGGTTTGAACGAGCATTGTGTTTTGAAATAGCTTTGTATTTTGATACTGAACACTGGGTGATTGTGTTAGTTATGTAATATATTATCTAACCACCTGAAGTGACTCTTTGCATCTGTGTTAATTCTTGGCTCTTACCATCAGAGCTGAGAAGGAAAGGGAATCACATGGAAGTATCCACATAATCTGTGAGCAAGTTTTGTGAGGGAGAAACTGATATGAACATTTAGGAGAATAAATGTAATTGTTTTTACTGTATTATTACTTGATTAAGAGGGTTTCAGATAAGCTGAGGCGATCTAAACTTTTAATCTGGTGTAAACTCTCAGTAAGTATATTATCAAGTTATATGATTATTTAAATCAACTAGTTATGAGATAAAAAAGAACCACATTTTGAGTAATAAAACTTACACAAGTGACTGTTGGAAGTGTGTCTTTATATACTATACTCTTGTAAAAGAGGTAAGGAGATGGAGTTTCAGTGTCTTGGCAAGGGAAGGAGTGGGAACTTAATGGGTCCAGAAAAACATGTAAAGATGGAAACTCTGTTCTTTACTGGGATGATAATGATTGCTGAGGGCTGCAGAATATAGGGACCTTAATGTGGGGACCAGATGTGGGATTTACCCAGAGAAGAGGCTGAGGAACACCCAAGTTGTCATTGAGTGAGAAACTTACACACAGCTGCTCCCCACCTAAGCACCATTGTCTTACTGTGAAGCCTCCATTACGGTATCTCTGTTTACTATTTCAGGATTGTGTTCTAAATCAGATAGAAAGGTAGTAGATGGAACACACACACACACACACACACACACACACACACACACACACACACCCCACACACTCTTCTCTCAATTTCTCAACCCTTATTTAGCTAGCAAGATACTGTATGAATAGAGCTAAAACTCCTAGTGTCACTTTAGTTTAATTTTTCTAGCACATCTAAGAATCTATAATGAATTTTTACCATTACCTTGAAAATAGGATTAGTGCTTCCTAGTTTTCATTAGGTACTAGATTAAAGAGAAACAGCTGTACAACCCCTTGGTGCCACAGAGTGAGTCCCCTCACATCTTTTTCTCCAATAAGGAAGGAAATATTTTGAATTTTACCACTACTTTAGGCCAAAGGCTGTTGTTAGTTAGCTGTGGTTTTATTTATGCACAGAAATAATCATGTGTCTCTAGCAGATGGATGTTTTGGATAATGATTCATAGAAAACCCTTTTAGCAGTCATATTATGTGATTGCAGATGGAGTGGTCATTAATACCACGGGAGGCTGGAACTTGGTTGTAAGCAACTATTTTCATTAACTAGAACAGGACATCTTGGACTAGATTCTTTTTTCTGTCTAACTCTAAATTCTAAAATCAAATTCTTAATATCTCTGGCATTGAGAGGGCACTGTGCAATAACCTCACTGCAGTATATGTCCAGTGAGGGGACTGCTCTTGAAGATGACATAATGCCAATTTTAAGAGTACTGAACTTTGATACAAAAATACTATGGCCTAGTGATTCTTTAGATTCCTTTTCTGAAAAGCCAAAGGCATTGTACCAATAACAACTGTTGTAATTTCTGTTTCTCACGCCCTTGTTATTACCCAGTGAGATAATGTGCTTGCTGATGGAGAAACCGAACAATAATGACAGGTAGATCAGATCAGTCCATGATTCTCAAACTTTCCTGTGTCTAAGAAGCTTCTGAGGGATTGTTAAAGATCTATCTATCTATCTATCTATCTATCTATCTATCTATCTATCTATCTATCTATCTATCTATCTATCTATCTGTCTGTCTGTCTGTCTGTCTGTCTGTCTGTCTGTCTGTCTGTCTGTCTGTCTGTCTGTCTGTCTGTCTGTCATCAATGTTTCTCATCAGTTGCTTCACATATACTAATTTAGGAGGGACCTGTAGGTTTTCTTTACCAAATATTCTGGGTAGTTCTGATGTAGACAGATCTCAGGCATCTTTTACTGAGTGTCTAAGAAAGAACAGACTTTGGAATCAGACTGACTAGGTGCTGATTTCACAATTAGCAACTATGTGAACACTATGTGAACACATGTAGTTCTTAGTTCCTAAACTCACCAAATCTATTTCTTTCCTCAAAGAATTATTGGGAACATGACATAGGAAGGTGTATAAAAATTACTTAGTAAATACTTTATCTGAGTAGGATCTCACTAAGTGTCTCTGTTAGGATAAACAAATCTGGACCTACTTTACAATTTTTGTGAAATACAATTGGGAAATGTTCAAAGTAAGAGTCTGAGGATAATGAGGAGACTAGTAAGAACTGACTAATGATGAAAGGCAGAAATAATTTAGCATTTACAAGCGCATAAAGTTAAAAGGCTTAGAGTGGTCGTAGGAAGACACATAGCTAAAGGGCATTGAAAAGGCTGTTGACCAAAATGTAATGAGATGATTAGAGAATTTGATGCAATTACACAAAGGAAGAGGAAATTGCAACAGCTTTCCTAATAAACAGCAGGAGAGTGACTGGTTAGCGCAGTATGTTGGAAAGAACAGTAAAAAAAAATTAGACTGCCATTTCAATAAGAGCAAAGAAAAATCATTCTCTTTTGTTGGTATCTAAAAAGGAACAAAAATATCCAAAAACTGTCCCCAGAGAAGAAGCAAAAATAAAGAAATTAGTAAATAACAGAACATCAAATTAAGGGTTCAAATCCTAAAGTTATTATTTTTCAAATGCTATGTATTTAGACTGAAAATGGTGAACTATATTTTTGTAACTTCTTAGTGATCCCATGAAGTTGTAATTTAATTAAAACAATATTTTTATGGATTTAATTATAATTTTACTTTAGAGCTAAATAAAGAATTTCTTAACAATGGAAATCACTGTTTTTGCAAAAAGCTTGTGCAATGTTGGGTGTACAAAATAATAAAGATAAGTTGAAAAACCATTGAAAGTGGGTTAACTGCAAAGATAATGATTTATCTAAAATTTGGACTTCAAAATCCAAGACGGGATATTATTTTGTCAGAGCCACAGAAACACACATGACCTTATATTCATACATTTACTGTGCATTTGCATATCGGTTAGGTATGATGTGTGCATGTGTGCATGCATATGTATGTGCATGCATATGTGTGTGCATATGCATGTGCTTGTGTGTGTGTGTGTGTGTGTGTAAGAACTAGGAAAGACTCAGAAACAGAAATAATTCTTAGTTGTAAGAATGTAAAATACATGGTTAAGTATAAAGTAGTAAGAAGACATTTAGGCTGAGACTGAGAGAATTTCCTACTATAGTTATAACACAAATCATGTAAAAATGGGATGGAGGGAATGTTGAGACAGCCGTACATATTCTGGTCAATGAGCCAGATATTAAGCTCAATTTGGTAGTCCTGAACTCTCAGAATTTCTTCCACACTGAACATCAGTCTGACTGAAGCTCTGACTTTTAGAGAATGTAGCTATCAATAAATCCAATACATTATCTAGAAGGTATGCAACATTGCTATGTTAATATTATTAATCCATAATACGAATTTGCTTTTGGACGAAGAGCTACAAAGATGGGATTCTGAGGTTATGTGAAGAATTATTTTAAAAAAAGAGAGGAGATTATCAAATAGCCACAGGTGATGGTATAAGGCAAATGTTACTTATGTCTATATTTTGGGTGGGGTTGGCTGAAGCATTGCTACATATTGCTAGTTATCTGCTGCTTTTCCTTCTTTGACAATTACTTGGAATATCTTTTTGATTTCCAATTTATCTTTTTTATCCTGTCTCCCTCTTTTTCTTTGTTTACTCTTTTTATTTAGAGTAGGACCTTACAATTTAACTTCTTGTTAAAGGGTAAAATGGAATTGTCTAGTGGCCTGATGATTTGATAGATCAAAATAATTTTAAGGTCTCTGGCTGACTGCCCTTAGGATGGAGTAAGATGGGCTAGTTGCCCATCTCAGCCCTGAACAAAAGGTTTAGCATAAACATGACCAGAGAGGATATAAAGACCCACCCAGATCCCAGCAGGCCTGACTCTTCTTGTGTTATATGTTAGGCAGATTTGTAAGGGAACTGAGTTAATCAATTGTGGAGAAAAGAAAGCTTGCCAAGAAAAATATGTCAATCTTTTAGCATAGTGCAGTAGTTGCTGTGAATCAAGACAATGTAAAAGGAGCCCTAAAGTGGAATTATTAATAACTTCTAACATTTATTACATAGTAGATACCGCTCTAAAAATTCACATTCCATCGACAGATGTGATGACACATGTAAGTCCCGATTATCAGGAGATGCAGATTTGTAAGAGGCAAACGAGAATAAAGTTAGAGACTCCCCTCTACCTGACCCGCCCCCCCTACTATATCTCAACCAAAACACCATGTATGGTGATCATACCCTTTGTTCTCCACTTTGTGAGAGCATACAAGTAGAACCAAAGACCAAGTTGGCCCAAGGGTAAAAAAACCAAGCAAACCCACAATTAAAATCAGAAAGGAGCTAGGGCTTGGTTAAAGTGGTAAAAAGCCTATGTAACTATTTCAAGACCTTGAATTCAAACCTCAGTACTGTCAAAAAATTTAACACGTTGTAATTAATTTATTTCTTACAATAACCTTTCGTTGTAGCTATCCATCATATTCCCAGTTTATAGATTACAAACTCACTGATATTAGCAATGGTATAATTATCTTTCTTCCTGGGCAGGTTTTAAAGTTTTCTGTGTGCAAGTTTCTTTAATGTGTATATTAGGAGTACTCCAACCAAAGATTTAAATAATTACTAAAGCTTTAGCATATTTTATGTATCTATTTGCCATTCTGTTTTCCTTTCCTAGCTTTTTAATTTTTATTCTTTGTTCAATTTTTAAGTTGAAGTTGTTTTCATTGACTATAAATGACTATATACATTGGCTACAACTAATTGGTTATATAATCAACATAACAAGGTTAAATATCCTTTTTTTTCTAATTTCCCTCCCTCCTTTCCTTCCTTCATTCGTTCCTTCTTTCCTTCCTTCCTTCCCTCCTTCCTTTTTTCTTCCTTCTTTCCTGCTCCTTCTCCTTCCCTCTCACCTTTCCTCTTACTCTCTCTTTCCCCAAAGTCTTTTGATGTACTTGTTAAAATTTAAAAAAGATAGTTTGCAATTTTAAATAGTTTATTCTTCTTATCCTGAAGCCCGAAATATATTTTTCTATATATACAAATCATATTTTTGTCATGTGGCAAGATTTTTAGGTGCATGGTTCTCTTTCTAGGCTTTTTTTTATCTTTCTCTTGTTCTTCTCTTCCCTTGAATCTGTATGCCCAAGCCATATACTCTCAACAGCTTTTATTTACATTTAGCCAATATATAAGTAAAGTGATACTCCATGCCTATTTTTCATTTCAGTATTTTATTTTCTTATTTTCAATCTTATTATTTTTGTTAAATATAACTTCTGTTTGACTTGGATATTTTCTCATTCCAACACATTTGAAATTTAGTTTTGGTAGCTTCAGTGACTGATCATCTATGAGTCTGAATGTGAATAATTTAGTGTATAAACACAAGGGTATAAATTGCTATTATTTAAACCTTCTTCATAAAATATGGTTATCATTTCTTTATGATATTTTTAGATGAATCTCTGATATTGTGACTATAAATTGCAGTTTAAAAAATTTCATTTTCTCCAAGTGTGATGTTACATAAGTTTGTAATTAATGTTACACATTGATTTTTATGCTGTGTATACAGCAACACTGCTGAAATTTCTAATTAACTGTAGAATATTTGGATGTCAATTATTTTGGAAAAATAGAATTTTTTTTGGGTCTGGTCGTGGGGCCTGAACTCTGGACTTGGGCATTGTCCCTCAGCTCTTCAGCTCAAGGCTAGCACTCTTCCACTTGAGCCACAGTGCCACTTCTGTCTTTTTTTTTCTGCTTATGTGGTGCTGAGGAATTGAACCCAGGGCCTCATGAATGCAAGGCAAGCACTCTACCGCAGAGCCACTTCTCAGCCCTGAAAAATAGAATTTTTGTTTCATTGTTTTAAATGTATTTTTCTTATGTATAAATGTAGATAATATATAGCTATCATATATGTCTATGATCATTTATTTTCTTATTTGTCTCCTACAACAATTTTGTTTTATAATCTTAAAATATATTCCTTATATATACAATATGCAAATATACAATACACAATATACAAAATATATTCCTTATATATATAATGAGATACATTTTTCTACCAATATCTCTATTTGTCTATCTAGCATTGATTTTCTTATTCTTGTCCTATGGTGATAAGTAGGAACTCCATATGCTGTTACAGAGAATAGTTTCATACTGGATATTCTTAACTTTAACCAATGGAATATACCTTAAAAGTTCCACCCCTTCTTTGAATAGAAAATTTTCTATTTGGGGGTAGCTTCAATTATTATTTATTTATTTTATTTTTATTTTTTATTTTTGTGAGTCCGGTCGTGGGGCCTGAACTCTGGGCCTGGGCGCTGTCCCTCAGCTCTTCAGCTCAAGGCTAGCGCTCTACCACTTGAGCCACAGCACCACTTCCGGCTTTTTTCTTTTTGCTTATGTGGTGCTGAGGAATCGAGCCCAGGGTCTCAAGCATGCAAGGCAAGCGCTCTACCACTGAGCCACCTTCCCAGCCACATATGTATATATATATATATATATATATATATATATATATATATATATATATATATATATAAATACCAATGACCTTACCCATCAGTAGATTGGAAAGGATTATATCTTTCTTACTCTTTCTCTCCCTTACTGATCAGATGTGCTTCTGCCCCTATTGCCTTTGCTAATATAAAGGATAATGGAATGACTTTTGTCTGCAAAATTGCCAGATACATGGATGAAGAAAACAACCCAGGATGAATAATTGATGGCTTTCTTAAGTTTTCACCTGAGGGAGAGGACACATCAGTTCTGCTTGTATTTCACTCCAGTCCAGTGGTCATGCCTGATTTACATAGCTGGGAATGTACAATCTTCCCCATAGGGATTCAGAATCATAAAGGAAGACTGAAAATATTTTGAATGCTCACGTAATTGACCACAATGAGTAGATTCAATTTCTTTAATAGCTATGTCTACTTAAGTTTTAGAAAGCATTTGCCCACAATGTCAAATTTATTGACATGAGGTTACTCCTTCCTTCCCTTTCTTTTTCTAAAGAGGAGGCATAATTATCTGAATAAAGATGTAAACCTTCTTCAAGCCTAAAAAAGCGTTCTGAATAATCAGTGTGCTTGTTTTCTTAGTTGAAAAGCTTTTATGTTAAAAATTGTCATAGGAAGATAACTTTGACATCCCCATCCGTCTTAGGTATAACTATCATGAAGGATACAGGCAAGCCCTAAACCAAACTTCCTTTTTCTTGACGGAAAATGTATTGCCCTGAAAATTTTGATATGAGTATCAGCTATTGGAATATCCAACTGATATATACATATAGGGGGAGAGGAGTAACATATCTGGAATGATTTAAGATTATGACTATGTAAGTTTATAGGACATGATATATTTTCATAAAAACAATAAAATCTAAAGGAAAACAGCATAAGACATTTTTAAATTATATTTTTATTATCTTTAGGTAGTTGTACAAAGGGGTTACCATTCAATAACAAGACGTTTTTTAAGAATATGGATTATCACATGGCTTAAGTCGTAGAGCACTTGGTTAGCATTCTTGAGGCCCAGGGTTTAATGGCCAGTATTGAAAAGGAGAAAGAAGGAAGGAAGGGAGGGAAGAAAGGAAAGAAAAAAGAAGGGAAGGAAGGAAGGGAACAAAAGGAAGGAAGGAAAAAAGAAAGGATGGTACAAAGAGAGAGGGAAAGAAGGAAAGAAGAAATAAAAGAATATAGATGATTACAACTGTAGAGAATAAGTGTAATGATGAGTGGTGTGTGAAGGTGAGTGTCTCTCTCCATATAATATCTTACTCAGAGAACATATTTTCTGTTGTGTCAGGCTTACAAGATTCCAGTTTGCTTCCATGTTTCATTTGCTGTTCCTAGGCATGATGTTTCTGCTCTGAGGTGAATAACATTTCCTAAGATTTTATGAGGAAGATGGCTGTCTTGCTAGAAATGTGATGTCCTGTGGTAGAGTGGAAGGTCTGGTATTGAGGTCTAATTTATTTAGTTCTGTATAGTATATTCAATTTATAAAATTTTGTACATCATTTTGAATACTTTCTTTGAAAGTTTATCTTAATTTTTAAAATGATGTTTCTAAGGTTTTTTTAAGTTTTGGTTTTCAAGAATCATTATGTGAAAATAAAAATTATAACTTGGAGTATAGCACAACAAATATTCTTGCAGTGAGATTTATAATATTTGAGCCCAAACCCTTCAGAACATTTTCATAATATTTAGTTTTGGCTAAATAGTATAAGCTCCTAAAAAAAAATAATATATGGGACTTGGTGAAATTTACTGAACATTTCACTTCAATTTCTAATAAAGGTGAATTATTGCATGCAATTTGCTTCAATATAGGGTTAATTCTGGGGACTTAAAATTGGAGAAATAAGTAGAAAACAAAACTGTGGATCCTTTCAATTAAAGTTCAGATATTTTTGGAGCACCTAGCATTTGTATTCCCCATCAATATACATGAGTTTTTCCATTAACTCGATTTTGCCTATTTTTCCAATATTACTTCTAAATCCTCTCCAAATAAGTCACACCATTTCATGTACCCAGGCCATTTTCAACAATGGAAAGATTATCCAGACACAAAATTAACAATGAAATAATCATAAATTGTAGTTCAGACCAATGGATATAATAGATATCAATGGAACATTCATTCAAAAGCTGTGTAGTACACAATCTTTTCATCTGCACATGGAACATTCTCCTGGATGGGTCATGTGATAAGGCATCACACAAGTTTCTATGGAACAGAAAAAGCAAATCATATCAAGTATCTTTCTGACTATGATTTAATAAAGTTAGAAATAATCAGTAAAGTTTTGGAAATGATGCAAATAAATGAAAATGAAAACAATTTGCTCATGAACAATTAAGGGCTCAAGAAAGGAATCAATAAGGAAATTAAATAATTTTAAAATAAACAAATGGAGACATACTTTATGGGATGTAGCAAACTAAGTACCAAGGAAAGTTTGTAGCTATGAATGTCTTCATTAAAAGCAAAAGATCCCACATAAACTATTATTGAATCTTAAGGAAAACAAGCAGACAAACCTAAGATGAATGGAAGCAAGTCAAAGGTAAGAAGAGAAAAATATTGGTATGTTCTTTCCCCACTGTACAACACCTGTTTTCACTATATTTGATTCTGGTGTCCTGCATCTATACATTTTTCTAATTTGGGGAGGATAAGGGAAATAACAAAATGCTTAAATAAAGATACAGGTTGACCCATTCTAACAATGAGATCTACAAGACACTGTGTTGAAAACGAACCTTATAACCGGCAAGAGTCTGGCAGGGTGGCACGGGTGGAGTTGGGGAGATAGGGAGGGAAGGGATGGTAGGGGAAAAACAAAGGAGGGATAACAATGCTCGATAGGAAATGTACTCATTACCTGACTCATGTAACTGTAACCCCTCTGTACAGAATTTTTACAATAAAAACATAAAAAAGAAGAGAAATAAATGAAAAGGAGAAAAACTTCAAAAGATCAATGAAACAAAAGGCTGTGTTTTGGAAAAGGTAAGCAAAATAGACAAAGTCTTCACTATGCTTACAGAGGAATAGAGAAAATATTCAAATAAATTAGATCAGAAATGACAAGTGAGATGTTACAACTGGCACAACAGAAATACAACTGAGCATTACAATTATTTGAATGCTTGTATACCAACAACATTGATTACAGAAGAAATGGACAAATTCTTGGGCACAAAAATTTTAGCATGATTGAATCATTAAGAAATTGAAGGGCTGGGAAGGTGGTTCAGTGGTAGAGTGCTTGCCTTGTATGCATGAAGCTCTGAGTTTGATTCCTCAGCACCACATAAGCAGAAAAAAAAGAAGCCAGAAGTGGCGCTGTGGCTCAAGTGGCAGAGCGCTAGCCTTGAGCTGAAAAGCTGAGGGACAGTGCCCAGGTCCAGAGTTCAGGCCCCACAACCTCACGAAAAAAGAAGAAAAGAAATTGAAAACACAAACACATTATTAATAGCAAGATTGAATAAGATATAAAAAGTCTCCCATCAAAGTTCCAGCTTCACTGCTGAATTCGACTTGACATTTAAAGAACTAATATCCATTCTTCTTAAGTTAATCGAATAAATAAGAAACAAAATCTTCCAAACATAACACTACTTTAATATAAAACCAAATAAGAAAACACACACACAAAGAAAGAAAGCTATAGGCCAATGATTTGCAAGTAGAAATACGTTTTCTCCGAAAAGCTTCTTACAGGATTGGTCTGATTTGACTTTTTTCCCATTCTTTTCTTCAGTGGAATGTGGATTAGTTCCAGATGCTGAGCATCACCCTGTGACCTCAAAGTCACCTTGAGGAATGGCTCAAGAGGAACACCAAAACTTCAGCTTTGACAAAAGCTGTGGAGCTAATGCCAGTAAACACTTATATCTAGATATCTTGAGATGAGAGAAGAACACAACATATAATTTTTAGACCAGTGTTTATGGAAGTTTGTGTCATTTGGAAGCAATTCTTCACTGACCTAATAGGTCAGAGTGTTGCCTGGAGAAGATGATTACAGTGGTGTGGTACAATAGAGTACATTAATCCTTAGACCTGCCAAAGTACTTTATTTATGTATCTAATAGTATCTGTGGGTAGCAAGTACACTGGTCTAAAAACTCCCAAGGGTTTTCAGTCTTTGTCTCTATACATGCTACTTTAGTATTCAATCCATATATATATATATATATATATATATATATATATATATATTGTCGGTCGTGGGTCTTGAACTCTGGGCCTGGGCGTTGTTCCTGCGCTCTTCAGCTCAAGGCGAGCGCTCTACCACTTGAGCCACAGCGCCACTTCTGGTTTTCTAGTGGTTTATTGGAGATAAGAATCTCGTGGACTTTTCTGCGATCCTCAGATCTCAGCCTCCTCAGTAGCTAGGATAACAGGCGTGATCCACCGATGCCAGGCTTCAATCCATATTTTGTATGAACTTACCTAAGCTCGAAGAACCAATTCAAAAATAAGCAACAAGATTCCTCCAAGTGCGACTCTTACAGTTTATATACCATGTGAACAATATTTTTATTATGGCAAGAAGTAGAAAAAGTTCCCTGATGATGCATAATAAAGAAACCTTAGTAAGATTTTGCAACCATCATCCAGAAAACAGGTTTGTTTTTCCCATCATCACAGAAGTATGTGTTCAGGTAGGAGAAAATAGGGGGAAATTCTGAGGAAATATGAAAGACTAGTATAGAAATGAGCCTCAAGAAAATACTCATGACCACTGATTAGCAGTTGATCTGCTATATTCTAAGTAAGATCTGTTAAAACTGTGCTGTATATTTTTTAACCATGACTGTGAGAAAGAAAAATTTATTTCTTTATGAATGTTTATACTCTGTTCAAAAGCACTAGGAAAAGGAGTTTGTAGTTCTAACAAGGTAACTTTATAACAGAATTCCTCACTGAACAATTTTATAATAGGTATATTGAATAAAATACATACTTGGATATCATTTATGCTTAGTAATATTTAATTCTTTATTATTATTATTATTTTAATTTTATTTTATTGTAAGGATGCTTACATAGGGGTTACAATTACATGAGTAAGGTAATGAGTACATTTCTTGTCGAGCATTGTTACCCCCCTTTGTTTTCCTCCTATAATCCCTTTCCTTCCCCACCTCCTCCACTTCACCCCCACCCCCTGAAGTTGTAAAGTTCATTTCCAACATAGTGTCCTCTGAGTCTCATTGTTGCAATGGGTCATACTATGTCTTTGTTTTAGCATTTTGTTATTCCTCTTCTCCTCCCCAAATTAGATAAATGTATATATAAGATGCAGGGCACCAAAAGCAAATACAGTGATAATAGGGGATATACCATAGGGGGAAGAACATACAAAAGAAACATAGTATATTAAAAACAACAACAAAGAAAAACTTCTTGTGTTCATCTCTTGTGGTTCATTTCACTTAGCTTCATCTTATATGGTCATATATACGTAGCTTTTGAGCTTTTCTGCTTGTTTAGTAAGCTTATCCTAGACATATACTAGTTATTGCAAATAAGGGAAACCATGGGACCTATGTTTCTTTGGGTCTGGTTTACTTAATATGATTTTTCCAAGTCTTTCCATTTCCTAACAAGTGGATTGATGTCATTCTTTTTGATGGAAAAATAGAATTCCATTGTGTGTGTGTATATGTATGTGTGTGTGTGTGAGTGTGTTATATTTTCTTGATCCATTCATCTACTGAGGGGTATTTGGGTTGGTTTCATTAAAAAAAATCCCTACTATGTGATAACACTGTTTAAGACTGAAAACACAGCAATAAAAAGCCAGGTCTGTTTTTTTCTCCTGGAAATTAATAGAAGATAGGTAGTGAGGAAATAATTAAAATTAAGTGAGAAAATGTGCATTTTGAAGACCTATGGAAGTAGCAGAAAGAGCAGGGGAAGCACTATCTCAGTTCAGATTTTAGGAAATTCTGGAGAAATAAGAAAGTTATTAAGAGATGAATTTATGGTAAAATGCTAAATTATTCTCCTAATGGGAGCCTTTTGGTTTTACATTACAAAACAACTTTCAGTGTCGTGGAATTCTTTGTTTACAAGATTTTTGTATTCCATGTTCCAAACTCTAACACCATCCCTTAAAATTTAATATGTTTACAATCTGATATATGTGGTCTTATGAAATAAACAGAATTAAATCCATGTGATAGCATAATAAAAAATTAATGGTTACTAGACAGAATATATTTCTATGTTTTCTTAATTTATCTCTCTAAATTATTCCTATGATAAAAACTAAGGAAAAACAACAAAACAAATCAGAAAAAGCTAACAACTAGCCCACTTTTTAAATAAAATAGTTAATTACATTGTTTATTTTTCCCCTTGCATTAGAACATTATAATTACTTGAAAGTTCAGAAGGGCTTGTTACTTTATTCTGTAAAAAAAACCTCAATTGTCAATTCTATTATAATTTAATTTAGAATGATAAGTATAGGTTTTATTTTCCTGTTTAAAGATAAAATGCCCTTTTATCCGAAATAACCTTCATAGGTAATTTCCTCTTCTTATCGGTATCAGTATATGCTTCATGGTGCATATACAGTATTTTAAGCCATAGCTGTTAATCATATTTAATTTCCAGAGAAAGAGAGCTTTTTATGTTTAATCAAAGGCATAAGCATGATTAACTAAAAATATTCACGAGAAACACTTGTTCAGGATGCTCCAAACACTTTAGAGTAGGATAAGAAGGAAAAAGGAAAATTTATAAAGCCAAAGAATCACAGAGCTGCTCATCCACCAATAGTGGTTTTAGAGTTTTACCAGATGCAAGCAACGTAAACGTTGTGTAGGGCAGTGTCTCAAAATTGAATGTTTGTTTGGTCATCTGGGACCATTTTAAAGATGCAGAGTCATTAATACAAGGGTGGAACAGGAGAAGGGGAAACTGTAACAAACTCCTCCAAGTTGCTGTTATAGAGTAGTGAGGGTTAAAGATGTGCTTCTGAATAAAGCCAACATCAGAAAAATCTCAGGAAATTGAGAAGATTGTATTGTTCAAGCAATAACTCTTAACAATTGTGATAGACTTCTTTGGTGCTGAGACCATGATTCAGTGTATTTTAACTTCCCCTCCCCCTCAAGATATATTAATGTGCATCTAGACTTGAAAAACCACTGGTCAGAAGATTATAGTCCTTCACCATTGGCAGGAGCTAGTGGATTCACTCCAATGGTGCTTTAGAACCACTCATAAACTAAAAGTCAAATTATTCTATTACGATGGAGTGCAGCTGAGAAAACAAGATGTGCACCGCAGTATTTAAATAAAAATCCAGCACACATAGGCTATGTTTGGCTCCATAGATTCTCAGAAATGTTATTGTTTCAGTCCTTGCATAATTTTGCTATTGAGTTCCTGGATAAGTACATCTTGGGAATAGTGGTTGAAGTAAGAAAAATAAGCCATTAAGGTTCTCCCTGCATGAGCTTGGAGTGATTAGAGGGCTGACTTTTTCACACTGATTTGTTTGATCTTCTCGGGGATGGCAGGATTTCAGGAAACAGAACTTTGCATGCTAGTCCTAACTTAATCTCGCCCATTTCTTATAAAGTAAGTTTGCTCCCACTCTGGTCTTCTGGATAGGCAGAAATTATTCCCCCTATGTATAGGAACATGTCATTTTTATTTTAATATAGGTATAATAGAAAATCAATTTTCTTTTGCTCAATCTAACAGTGTTTGTCATTAAAAATAGCAAACAACTGAAAAATAATATGAGTGAATAAAACTGAAAAATAAGTTTATTTGTAAAGATAATGGTCACTGGACCAACAGAGATCAAAAGAACCAGACTTGAGGTTGATGTTATATATCCAGAACCAAAACCCAGACCACATGGTAGAAGAGTCTGGAGGGAAATTGCTCCTGCTAAAAGATGTTAGAAATTTCCCTGCTGCTATTCTTTTTCTACCTTGAACATAACACTGAAATTATTTTGTGGCTGAAAGCTAGGTATATTCCTATCTCCACCCTCAGGAATAAATGCATTCTGTTATGTTATAGTACTCACTAAAATCCCAATTTAAATGTATGGCTGAATTTCAGGACTGTTCCTAACTGCATTAATATATTCTACCTTGGCAAAGCAGTCTTTGAATAGTGGGAAATTCCTCACACAGAGAACTAGTATTTAAACCATACCAAGACAATAGGCAATATATTATCTATTTACTTCCCTATCTTGAGCCTTCCTTTGGTAATTCAGGTTAGTACAGGCAGCATCAATTTTATTCCACATCAGAAAGCATTTATCTAGTTCCCATTGCATATTCAACAGATAACCACGGTGAAGATAAAGTATCTGAAATCGAGGTAATTGGTTAGGAAATGTTACACATGAGTGATTTTTAGTCTAGCTTGAAAAATATAATGGGTTGACATATGAAGAGAATAGGAGACCTATTATTGAAAACTGAAAGGTGCAAAGCATTCTAGCGCTCCTTTATTATGACTTATATCTGGTTCTCTGAAATACGTTGTATTTTATCAAATGTTATATATAAGCTCTCCTAGGATAAGTGTCTTTCTATTTAAAATTTTTTGTTCTATTATTCTATTCTATTGTATTATTTAGTATGTAACTGAGGAGGAATAAGTGTTCAAGTATTATTTAATTGAATTGAATTGTTCTGAGAAATGATAGAGAACCTCTAATTAATCCCACAAAAATCATAAAATTAATATTTCAGAAGACTATGTTATTCTAAATGAACCTTTTACTTTAGCATTATAATCAATCATACTTATCAGTTACTTGGCTGATAGTTGAAGGTTAAATCCTCTTATATCAGGACAAAAAGTGCAACTGATTTTTTAAAATAGATGTTAGCAGTTGTCTTGACTTCAAGTGCTGTGCTTTTTATTATTGTTGTCATTTCCATTATTTAAAGAACACCTACCTATTCATTGCCATGACCTATTCATGATTTCAGGATGTGAAGGGAATGTCTCAGGTTCCTTGAGTTTATTTGAGATTTGAAAGGTTAGGAAGATAATTATCCAATAAGCTCATAGGCTCAGAGGGAAAATATCAGGATGCAAAACAACACAACAGGAATATAAACTCATTGGAGATAGTTTAATCAAAAATGAAATTTTATTTAATGATACATGATATCATATAATATATACAAATAGGAAGTAGAACTCAAGCAGAAACTACAATTTAGGGCTGGAAATCTATGAGGAATTTCAGGAGTCCATTCTGGCTCCTATCTCTGCTCTTGCAGACATCTATATAAGGGACAGTACTAATCTTCAGTGATTTCAGTGTTTAACTGTTGCTTGCTTGAACTGAATGTAACTCTTGTCCTTTAGAATACCTTCATTTGCTCTCTACTTTTAACAGCACTTCTTCCATTTCCTGGTCAGGGATTTGAAAATCTACATATAAGTTCCTACTGTTACATTTTGAAGTTTATCCTCTGGGAAGCCTTGCCTGATGCTCAGTAACATGTCTCAGAAAGCAAACACCTCTCTGTCTTTCTCCCACCTTTGGCTGCCTGTATAGCTTTTCACCATTACTCTCGACTGTACTACATTGTCAATCCAGTCATCTCTTTCAGATATGCTGCAGCTTGATTACTCAGTCCCTTTGTCAAGAATAACATGTTTAACTTTCTTTCTCAAAGTCATTTTTTCAGAACTAAATTTTTCTGCAAAGAATACAGTCTTTACTTTTTGCTCTTGGAATACTTATATTCATTTTCAAAAGCCTAGTTTTATTCACTGTAAATCTGATTACAAAAGCAGCATGTACCACTGCAAAAAAAAAAAAACAAACACCTCCAAACATTCAGAGAACATTCAAACATCATCTCTTACTAAACATTATCATCAATGACCATTTCTTACCACCATTACAATCCATTGCAGGTAAGTAATGGTACATCCTCTAACCTTTTCCTTTGTGCTCATTTGCAAACACCTTTTTCCCTTTTATACATTTTTTAAACCTTTGAATAACGTTTAGATGGATACAATTCTATTTAAGATGTCTATGTATTTGATTATCTTCCTTATCATGCCTCCATATCTTCCCATATCTTGTTTGCTCAGATCTTTTTCATGGGTACCTAATAGAGCCCAATGGAAGAGAGCTTGCCAGTATGAATTGTCTTTCTGTCAAAGGCTCAGAATGATTGTAAGTTGTTATATCTGTTCACTGGCGGCCTTAGGACTTAGTTATTTAGTCTTACTTTATGGCATACACATATCCCTCCTCTCCTCTGCCAAAACTGAGTAGTTCAGGTTTCCAGTTTTGCTTCAGAGACACCTTCTATACTTAGACATTCAGTTTAGTCCATTGTTTATCACCTCAGGTTGCTGTTGAGTTCAAGGAAAGTGATATATAAGCACCAATATTTCCCAAATACAAGTATTTGGTAGAGTACCTGATGTTTTTTCTCCTGTTGCTAGGAGAGACACAGTGTTCTCTGGAAGTTTTCCACACTCTAAATAGAAACAAAACCCATTGCCAGGTTTAGGTTTAACAGTATATTGTCTTTTAATTGTTAATTAGAGGAAAGAATTATCTTTTACATTTACTTGTATATTGACAACGTTCCTTACTTATGAGTTTTTCCCACTTGAATTTCCCATCTGATATATGTTCCAAGGAAATTTTAGGGGATTTTTTTTATTTGTTAATTTATTTCTTCCTTCATTTACTTATTTACACCAATTTATGGGGAATTTGTCAAATTTTGTTTAGATGAAATAGATTGTGTTTCTCATTTTTGTAAGTTATTTGACCAGATACAGAACTCTAAATTGGCAAACTTATTTTTATTTTCATATGATTAGTAGTGGTGTTTCATGTTCTTCTGGCTTTTTCTTTAAAATTAGAAGTCCTGTTACTCCTACATATATTGCTTCCTTTGGTTATTTTTAAGATTGTTCACTTTAATTTTGGATATTTGGATTTTAGCAGTTTGATGATTGTGTACGTGCTTCCCTCTCTTATTATATAAAGTATGCTTTTCATTTTCTTTCTTTTTGAGCCAATCAGCATGTTCTTCATTGTTCTGGATTCTACATATCAGAGAAAGCATGTGATATTTGGCTTTTGTCTTGCTCAACTTGATGCTCTCCAATGCTGTCCATTTCCTCATAAATGGCATGATTTTATTCTTCTCTATGAATAAATCATATATGTACATGTATGATTGCATGTTTGTTACATGCACATGTAATACTTTTTCTTTATCCACTCGTTAGTTGTTAGCACAACTGATGCTACAGCTTGGCTATTGTGAATATTGCTGCTACAAGGATCAATATGCAAGTATCTTTTCTGTTTGTTGACTTAAACACCATTGGATATATGCCAATGTGGTATATACACCTAAAAGTGGTATAGCAGATGTATTTTTGATTTTATGATGAATCCATGTTGATTTCTAAGGTGGTTATACTAATTTACTCTCTCATCAACAGTGTATTAGGGTTTCTTCTTCATCTTCTTCACCATATTTTTTTTTCTAGATGATAGTTCTTCTGACTGGGATGAAATAGAATCTCCCTGTAGTTTTAATTTACATTTTTTATGTCTAAGCATGTCAAACACTTATTTTATTTAATAGCCATTTGTAGAAGTACATATTTTTGAGGTGTTACAAATAATTGATTTTGTTTTCTATCTGAAGCATGTTAATTTTTTTCAGGTACCTAAGTCACTGACAAATCATCTTCTGGTTCTAAATATTTATTTAGAGTCTGATAAGAGGGTTAATTTCCATTTTACCTTGAATATAAAGATGGAATCCTTTATCTTAAGATATAGATTTTTGTAGACTGGTTAAGTCTTGGGTTTTGATAGAAAGACAATCCCTTGTAACCTGGCTCACATTGAATTTCCAAACATTCTCTTTGCAGAAATGGGCTAGTGCTAGAATTACTTTTTCAACAATTTTATTTTTCTGGTTGTATCTATGGGAATCTCACCATGTGATCCAAATCATACAATGAATCAAAACATATAAAGGGTATTCTTCATGTAAAGTTTAGTGGTGACTCCTACTTTCGCTTTTTAATGGCTAAAGTTCCCTTTTTTCATTTCTGTGAAATCAGTCAGCTCTGTACTTTGACCTGTGATTCATTAGCCAATAAGACTGCAACTTTCTTTTTATCTCTATCACCAAGACAGGAGAAACCTGGAAAATGTTCTGAAGGGCAAATCCAATGAGCATGGTTAGTTCTATTGTTCCTCTTCTTTAATGGTCTGTAACCACTCTAGTTTCTTCTTGATTTTGTACCACTGGAATTTTAAAAGCATATTTTGAGCAAAGAGTGGCTTTTATCTACAACCATACACCACTTAACAACTGGGTATATTCTGAGGAATGTGTTGTTATGTGATCTCCTCTTTGTGTGAACATCACAGAGTGTACTAAACAGACTTAAAGGCTAGGTGATATGTTCTTCTTGGATCATTGTTGTGTGTGGTGATCTATCACAGTCCAAAAACATTATTATGTGGTATGTGACAGTAAGGGCAAAAAACAACACTTTTCCCCAAATAAGTAAAATAAGAACACAACACTGAACAGAAATCATGCCATTAAATCAATTCCCATGTTGCTTTTCTCTAAGTGTCTATGAATTGGAAGTTTCCCTAATTCTGAACTGTTAAAGCTGATAATCATCTTTCTTGATTCCTGATTCTTGACATAATGTACAGGGCACATAATAATATTTATAATTCATCACATTTTTGTGCTTGTTTTTTAGGCACTATGATGAGTACTTAATTCTATTATTCCCTTTATACTGTATAACTACTTTAAGAACTAGTTATTCCCATGCCACATATGAAAAATTAAAGACTACAGAGTGTTCAGGGTCATGAATAGAGTGTTTGAATCCAGATATAATTCCAAATGGTTCCAAATCTGTATCTGTAACTATCCAACAATAAATGGGGTTACTTGCTTAGCATTTTTTGTTTAGTTTTTGTTTTGGCAGTCGTGGGGCTTGGACTCAGGGCTTGAGTGCTGTCTCTGAGCTCTTTTGCTTAAGGCTAGTGCCCTACTACTTTGAGCCACAACTCCACTTCTGGTTTTTGAGTAGTTAATTGGAGATAAGAGTCTCATGAGTGACTTTTCTGCCCAGGCTGATTTTGAGTAGCTAGGATTATAGGCAAAAGCCACCAGTGTCTGGCTTACCATTTTATGACAAAACTTTTTTGGTATATGAAAATATTTCTTCTCCCTTAGAAGAGTATAGATACCTTAGAATTGGAATGGCAAGAAAGCAATATAACTAATAATGAAACATTGTATTTTATTAGGCTAGGCAGAATATCTTACTTATTTAAAAACTTGTTTTTTTGTGTTGGAATTTGGCAGGAAAACATAATATTAAATGAATAGCTGCTTAGGGAGAAGAGCAGCATTTAAATACTGTATGTCAAAAGGAAGCTGGAAGCATTTCAGGTTACAAGGTATCTTCATCTTTCAAAAGTGATGTTACCTTACTAAATGATGGTAACAAGCTACAGTTCCCTTGTGCTACTAAATATGTTGTAATAACATTATTTATATCATGTAGTAAAATCTCCCAGACTATATGGAGTAAAGCACTTTCAGATTTTTAAGATGGATTGTGCAAGTTAATATTAAGGAGAAATTTAACGAACATGTGGAAGATTGCCCATGTAATTGTAACCCCTCTGTACGGTATTTTCACAATAATAATAAAAAAGAACATGTGGAAGAGAAGATAATTCACAGTCATGATTCTCAATGGTTTCCAATGCTTTTTTGTAGTTCTGGAGTTCAAACTCAGGGAATTACACTTGCTGAGCGGATGCTCTGCCACTTGCGTACTTCACTCTTTTTCCTTCCCTCCTCCCTCCCTCCCTCCCTCCCTTCCTTCCTTTCTTCCTTCCTTTCTTCCTTCTTTCCTTCCTTCCTTCCTTCCTTCCTTCCTTCCTTCCTTCCTTCCTTCCTTCCTTCCTTCCTTCCTTCC
>NW_012267420.1:1752144-1809772 GCF_000151885.1 Dipodomys ordii
TCCTTCCTTCCTTCCTTCCTTCCTTCCTTCCTTCCTTCCTTCCTTCCTTCCTTCCTTCCTTCCTTCTTTCCTTCCTTCCTTCCTTCCTCCTGTTTTAAGGTTTTATTCATCTCTCTTCTTACAGTGGATGAGGCTAGAAGTTAGATCTTATCTATCTTTCCTCCATTCTAATTTATGCCAGATTTTCCAGTTATCATTCAGATTTGCATGCGTATGTGACAGAATCTTTCTTGACATTGTCTATCAATGGCATGCTGTATTCCCAGAAACATGGCTCCATTAGAACTGGTGGCTTTTTGCCACACTTCAGGCAGGAATAACCTATATCTCTGTCTAGAAAAACTCTAGTTATTTTTTCCCCTTAATCTTGTTTCTTTTCTGGGATTACTGATATAAAGAAGGAGATGTGCTCTCTCTTCAATCACCATCTCAGAAGTTTTCTTTCTTGCTTTCTTTCCTTTGTTGTCTGGCAGTAAGAAAATGGGAGGGAGTTGTGCATGTCCATCATGTCCGTACAGTTGGAATGGTAATCATGGCAACAGAGGGTGGAGTGTTGGCTAATAATTTCCATCTTCCTTCAGGATCATCTGTGTTTTAACTGGTCCTCCTGTGGTTGGCTATATCATGGGCTAACTTTGTGTCTATATGACAGCACACAGTGGGAGTAGTAATGATGCTTCTATGTAACAACAGATAAAAGATAAAAAAGAATGATAAAGTCAAGTGTGGTGGTACACACTTGTAATATCAGCTACTAAAGAGATAAGAGATGAGAGATAGATGATACCAGCTTGGGCAAAAGTTAGCAAGACCCTTTTCTCAAAATAGGCTGGGTGCAGTAGCTCACACTTGTGGCCCCAGTTATTCAAGAAGAACACAGATAGAAGACAGCCCAGGCCAAGTGAGCAAGAAACCCTCTGTGAAAAACCAACAATTCTGAAAGGGCTGAGGTCACAATTCAAGTGGGAGCGTACATGTCACTCATTTATGAAGCCATCATCTCTGGTATTGTCCTCCTCAACAAAAAGAAAAGAAAAAAGAAAAATGAGTGAACATTTCAAATAATGTATTAGAATGGAAAAAGGAGAGATTAGAGCTCAAGGTTGAGATTATGAGTTTTCCTGTGTTGTACTCTGGTTACTCTTTGAAGTGTACCTACAAATAGTAAACCTAATATGCCATGGCCTAGAGATTAAGCCCTCATAAAATGAACATACACCCCGATTACTTCTGTCTTTGCTGGTGATGGAAACCGTGTTTCACTTTGTTCCATGGGCTGATAGTAGAAAGGATGAATGCGAATGATAGGTGTGATCATGAACAGTCCTTTTGATCTGTTTCCTGGGGGTACTCTGAGGACAATGAGTTGAGATGGGGAGGGCATAATTCCCTGAATTGCCATATGATAAAGAAATGCTTTGTAATGTTCTCAAACCACCACCGGAAAGTGATAAATTTCATGTGGTAAGCCACTGACCCCTCGGGATTTATTTTCTACTTTACAGTACAGTTTACTATATTAACTAGCATAGTTTGGACGGTAAGATAAATATTGTTTGTCATTTTAGTCGCAAGTCTCCTTTGTTTCAAAAACATTCACCACCAAGTCCTCTTTGTCTGAAAGTGATATCTATGGGTTATTTTGTTTTAAAATTGTAAGTCACTTACTATCAGACAGATTCTTGACAGGAAAATGAGCAGCTAAATCATTAGGTATGTGTGCCAACTGAACAATGACTTGGGATGGAGATGAAGTGTTCTAGAATTATATGGTAGTAGAGAAATATGATTCCATTAGAAAAAAAAGAAAGATGTATTAACAACCTTGCGGTGGTGTATCTGTTCCATTAAACAGAACATTTCTCAAGATCTGGAGGTTACTCAGATAAAAGTAGTTTCTTGCTATTAAAAACAGATTGAGAAGCCAGCCCAGGCAGGAAAGTCCATGAGGCTCTTTTTTTTTAATTGTTCAAAAATTTACCAAAATTGCTGAAGAATTTTTTTTTGTGTGTGAAAATACCGTACAGAGGGGTTATAATTACATGAGCAAGGTAATGAGTACATTTCGTATCAAGCATTGTTGCCTCCTCCTTTGTTTCCCCTTCCCAACCCTACCCATCTCCCCCACTTTTCCCACCAAAGTTGTAAAGTTCGTTTTTCGATGTAACGACTTGTACATCTCATTGTTCCAATGGGTTCACCTGTATCCCTATTTAAACGATTTGTTTTTTTCCCTTCCCCTCCACAAATTATATCAACATCAAATATGATGAAAGCAGGGGTTATATTGTGGGGGAGGGACATACTTATCTCCCATAAACTAATCAGAAAAATCCAGAAGTGGCTCTGTGGCTCAAGTGGTAGAGAGCTAGCCTTGAGCACAAAAAGGCTTAGGGACAATGCCCAAATTGAGAGTTCAAGCCCCAGGAAAGGGGAAAAAAATGATTGAACTCTTGTTACTTCAGCAAAGTTCAAGATCTACTATAGAGAAAACTTGCATGACTCTTCATATTTCATTATTATTATTTGGTGTTGCCCCCAAACTGAATCTCAGAGTTTGGGGATATAGAATTCCTTACATCTTATAGTCTTAAGTTTTTCTTAGTGACAAGAATTAAATTGTTTTTTTTTTTGGGTCCGGTTGTGGGGCCTGAACTCTGGGCCTTGGTGCTGTCCCTCAGCTCTTCAGTTCAAGGCTAGCACTCTACCACTTGAGACACAGCGCCACTTCCAACTTTTTTTTTTCTTTCTGCTTATGTGATGGTGAGGAATTGAACCCAGGGCCTCATGCATGCAAGGCAAGCGCTCTACCACTGAGCCACCTTCCCAGCCCAAGAATTAAATTTAAGGAGTTAATGTTTTGCTCTGGGTAAGATTTATTTTTTTCTGGAGGCTGGGAAGGTGGCTCAGTGGTAGAGTGCTTGCCTTGCATGCATGAGGCCCTGGGTTCAATTCCTCAGCACCACATAAGCAAAAAGAAAAAAGCCGGAAGTGGGTGGCTCAAGTGGTAGAGCACTAGCCTTGAGCTGAAGAGCTGAGGGACAGTGCCCAGGCCCAGAGTTCAGGCCCCACAACTGGACCAAAAAAAAAAAAAAAAAAAGATTTATTTTTTTTCTGGTTTCTACTTTTTCTACTCTCTCCTGTACTGTCTCTTTCTTTTTTTTTCTTTCATTCTCCTTCCTCCTGGCTCCAACTTCCCTCTGTACATCCCTCTAGTTCTAGAAACATTTATTTACTATTTTAATGATTACTTGAAACAAATATTCTATAAACTACTTTAGAGTATTTGGCGTAGTTTTGTCAGTCCATTTAAATATTTCTATCTCGTGTGAAATGCATTCACACTAAAACATTAAAATCCTATCACAGATCCTTTTCCACCTTGCCACTGTTATTACTGGTGTGATTCTTTTCTATTTTATTCACGATAGTATTTATTTACTTCTTTAAAATTTTATTAAAATTATAATATTTCCTCATGCATTGTGTAGTAAAAACGTTATTGCAATTTTTAGAGTATTTAGAAAAAAACCTGGAAAATATCCAATTAAGATTTATTCTTTAAACAAATAATAGTAGATGCTGGTGGGAATGTGGCCAAAGGGAACACTAATGCATTGTTGGTGAGAATGCGAACTAGTTCAACCACTCTGGAAAGCAGTATGGAGGTTCCTCAAAAGACTAAATATAAAACTACCCTAAGACCCAGCAATCCTACTTTTGGGCATTTACCCAAATGATGACAAGCAAGGTCATACTAAAACTACCAGCACAACTATGTTCACTGCAGCATTATTTACTATAGCTAAGATATGGAACCAACCCAGATGCCCCTCAGTAGATGAAAGGATCAAGAATATGTGGTATATATACACGATGGAATTCTATGCCTCCAACAGAAAGAATGACATTGCCCCATTAGTGAGGAAATGGAAAGACTTGGAAAAAATCATATTAAGTGAAGTAAGCCAGGCCCAAAGAAACATAGGCTCCATGGTTCCCCTCATTTGTAATAATTAGACTATATCTAGTATAGTGCTACCAGAGGATCACAATAGCTCAATAGCTATGACATATTACCATGTAATATGATGCTAATTGCAATGAACTCCAAGATATGGAAACAAAAGGGGTTTTGTTGTTGTTGTTGTTGTTGACCTTGTTGTCAATGAACTATATCACTTTTCCTTTTTATTATTTTTCTTTTTTCCTTTTAGTTTATCCCCCATAGTCACTATTTTTGATTCTGGTACCCTGTGTCTTGTATATATTTATCTGATTTGGGGAAGGGAAAGGAAATAACAAAATGGCGAAACAAGGACAAAGGGTGAACTAATGCAACAATGATACTCATAAGACACTAGGTTGGTAATGAACTTTACACCTTTGGGAGCCGGGGAGGAGGAGTCGAGGGGGAGGGATAGCAAGAGAAAATGAATGAGTGGGTAGCAATGCTGGATAAGAATGTACTCATTACCTTACTTTATATAACCCCTCTGTATAGCACCTTTACAACAAAATAAAATTAAATTAAAAAAATTATTCTTTGACAGGCATTGTCATTGAATTTTCACAGACCATAATAAAGGTTTTCAAAATCCATTACAAACAACAAGACTTTAAGAAATAACTAAGTTATTTTGGGGGTAACATAAGAAAATAAATAAACTCACCAATGTGAATACATATAATGAGTACAAGAGCTCAACTCTTCTATACTTTTTATAACTCAATCAGAGTGTTTTTTAAAATCTTTTCTCAGTACAAATCTGATGATGTATAATTGGGAAAAAGGGTAAGCACGTGTGAGGCACGGAGATGGATTTTCAACACTTTCATGTGTACACATACACACACACACACACACACACACACACACACACACCAATAACAAACAAGCTTCCCCCAGGTTTGGTAGCAGAGCTTGTTAAATCTTTAGTTGCCCCCCAAATCAGATCTGTTAATGCAATGGAATATAGTTTTGTTTAGATTGAGGTAACAAGTTCAACAGAGGCATCTTCTGTCTGTCTTTTATTGTGTTTGGAAATGTGTTCTTGAACACATTTGAACTAAAGGCTTGGACTTGAACTCAAAGCTTCAAATTCTCATGCAGTTTGCTTGCTCATCGCTGGCATTCTACCACTTGAACTGAGTCTCTAGTGTTGCCTGTTTCTGTCTCTCCTTCCTGTTCTGTTTTCTCTTTGCCCTTCCCCACTCACTCTTTCTTTCTCTCACTCCCTTCCTTTCCATCCCCATCATATACTGTCTTTGACCAAACACATTCAGCTTTTCCAAGTTGCATGATTCTAAGTAACAACACTTCAAGGTTGTGGTTGTCTATGTGTAACTGGTGTGAAGAGAATTAGACAATAGCAAGTAGCCACAATTCACTGATTCATTCCTTTCCACAAGTTGAGCTTGGTCAAGTTCATCTTTGTTCTTAGTTGCTAGTTACTATCAACCAGTGATAAGGGGCTTCTTATGATGATTTCACAGTGGATTGAGGTTACTTTGTAGACACCGTATGATATTCAGCTGTCACCTGAACACACTGCAAAGAGACAGTGAGTGATTCTTAATTCCATTTCGGTGGGACAAATATACATCCTAATTAAAAGAGTTACAACACTGCCACTGTACTTTTTATTCTATTAGTCAGCAGCTAAAAAATAAACCATATTTAATTGATTATACTTATTGTTTCTGTAGGTATATATGAGATATACATATACATTATATATTCATATATATTCATATATATAATGTATATATGAGCATATATACTATATCAAGCAATAAATGATATATATATCATTTATATATATGTCATTTCATATGACTCATAAGCTGACTGGCAACATAACTTTTATGAGTTAGGTAATTTCATCTCATTGAATGTTCACCTGACTGATGTGTTCCAGAACACACTTCCAAACATTGAGGTAAGTATTTTTAAGAGAAAATATATTTTCACCATCAAGGAACATTTATAATAGGAAAGCCAGTTTCAAATATAATCAGCACATTTATTCTTGCTCATTAAAATGTAGGATGAGCTATCCAATACAAGCTTCATTGAACACATAATTTAGTAAGACACATATATAGTGTGATTCTATTTTATTGATAATTGTGGCATAGTAATGCTCAGCAGAATTTCTTCATGTCATTAAAAAATCTTCAACGTATTTTTTTCCTTCAAGGTATAATTTGCCTCAATCTCGGTAATTTTTTGAATGAACTATCCATTACACAGATATTCCCACACTTTCTGCTGTATTTCCCCCTCTTACATCTTCTCATTAATCTTTAGGATTATTGTATTTAAAAATATTTTAGCCGGGCCCTGGTGGCTCACTTCTGTAATCCTAGCTACTCTGGAGGCTGAGTTCTGAGGATCCGCGGTTCAAAGCCAGCCAGGTCAGGAAAGTACGTGAGACTCCTATCTCCAATTAACCACTAGAAAACCAGGAGTGATGCTGTGGTTCAAGTGGTACAGCGCTAGCTTTGTGCTGACGATCTGAGGGACAGTGCCCAGACCTAGAGTTAAAAAAAATGAGGGAAGGGGTAACAAGTTTGACAAATAAAGTATGTATTGCCTTACTTATGTAAGTGTAACCACTCTGTACATCACCTTGACAATAAAAAAAATTTCGGGCATACTGAGGTTTGAACGCAGAGTCTTGTGTTTGTTAGGGAGACATTTGACTGCTTCAGACATACCTGCAGCCATGATTGCTTTGAGGTTTGTGAGATAGGGTCTTTCTTTTTACTCAGGTAGGCCTGATCATCAATCCTTTTATTTTATCCATCTTTATATAGCTGACGTGACAAGCATGAGCCACAATGTAAAACTTTTTTTCAGCCAGGATGGAATCTCAAGAATACCTTTTACCTAGGCTACACTGAAATCCTCTTTATATTCCTTCTCCAGTAGCTTACATGATAGATGTCTGACAAAGTCTCCCAACATTTTTGCCTGGAATAGTCTTGAACCCCAATTCTTTTTACCTCTTCTTTTGAAGTAGCTAGAATTTCAGGCACATATCACTGGTACTAGGCTGCTTTAGTTATCTTAGAGATCGTTTCTTGGGCTTTTTATCTAGGGTTTGCATGGAACTGCAACTCGCTTATGCCTTCCACATAGCGGGATTGAGGGCATGCAGCACAATGCATGCATGGCCTGAGAAGTTTTCTTTGCTACCTAAACTGCAAATTTTCTTCTATTCTATACTATTTTAGTGATCTGTATCTTTCCATCATATACCTACCATGGCTAGTATTACTGCTCATTCTTGAGCTTTTATTAGACATCAACTCCCCATTAGACTGAAACTCCAGGATGAAATCACATGTACTTTTGCATACCCCTTTTTAGTACCAATGAAAACAATGGACAACATGAAGTGGCTCCTAAGAAGTTTCAGTAAATGAATGTATGAAAATATGTAAAGGGTTAATATTTATTAGAAAATTATTTATTACAAAGATTTATTTGAAGTAAGCACTTACAATGGAAACCTTTCTGACTCAATCAGGAACTTAAAAGTGTTTTTCAACCTGTGCTTCTGGCGTAGGACAGCATAGTGAAAATTTGAGGAATCTTCCATTTCTTCTTTTACCTTTTGTTGGCTATTTGGAGGTAGAGCACTAGCCAAGCAAGAGGGAATTTGGAGGTTGCAATCCTTATAAAAGATTCATAGACCTACAAACAAGGAGAGGTCAGTATTTTCCGCCAGAAACCTTGGGAAATCAAGTTAGTTCTCTAAGTTTTGTTTTTAAGGATGATGTTGAACAGGGGTTAGATCAATTTAAGAATGGGATGAATAAGGTCATTTATATTGAAAATATTGCTATTTCTTTCTTTTGATCCTTTGGTGAACTCAGTTCAGGATGCAGGAGGGTTCAGTTTGGACTGAGAACTCAGTGTGCCTGGGTTGGAAATGAGGCTCCATCATGTACTGCTTGTAATCTTGGGATAAGAACATTTCATTATCCGTGGCATAGGGACAAGGGCTTCCCCTCACATGATGAGATTAAATGACAAACTACATGTTAAGCTGTTCACATGGTAACTGTCATTGAGGAAGTGTTAAAAATTATCAACTATTGTCAGTATAGTTCTGTTTCATTTTACTTACATTTGGCATTTAAAGTTTCTGAAATAATCATACCAATCTTGGAATGCCATTGTGTTCTTTCTCATTCTTCTTGTTGATTATCTACAACCATTTTCTTGAAAATAATGAAATGTAGGACGTTCTGCAAATATGGCACACCTTGTGGAAGGACCAATGTTCTTTATGGTCAGACTGCCCTTAACCAACCTCCCACAAGCCACCTGGCCTCACACGCATCCTACTGTCTCTGGGAAAAAGTCTTTCAAAGCTGACCTAGAGATAATAAAGTTTCTACTTCATAGGCTTTTGTCCAAGCATTCATAATTTAATGAATGTACAGGGCACAGAATAACACCAAGCATATAATGTTTGTATTAGTAACTCTTGACTTCTAAAGAAGCTTTAAGCTTTTTGAAGCCAGAACTATGACAAAGAATTCTTAATCATTTTTTCCCCCACAAAGTACCTACCTTTTTGCTGGGGATGGTGTAACATTTAAGTGTTTGGCAGCTGATTGCCTGTTTAGTTGACAAGGCCTTGTTTCTAAATTTGCAATTACTTGTATTTGGCTGCCTTTTTTTCTGAACTGAGTGTTGAATCCTTTCAAGTCTACTACTCTGAGCTAAATTTGCAGTTCATTTGGAATGTGTTACACGATTTTGATGGAATAGTTTTAATGGAAGCACTTTTTATATTCCTACATGCTTACCGAAATGTTGATAGCATATTCACAATCAGATTTTGTTGTCCTTTTTTGAACTGACTGCTGGTCCAGAAATCAAATCTCAAATTAGTGGTACTGACTCATACCCAGCTATATATTACACTCCAAGGAAATAATAAGCTTTAGAAAAAGGACCAAAATTTCTGGGTAGAGTTTAAACAAAACTGCAATCTATGTTTTTGGGAAGTCTCATTGAAAGATCAAAAAACATATAATTAGGAGATAGGCTTCAATTTCCAGAAATAATCTTTAGTGACTGTTTGATGCAAAGAATGTCTAATTGAAGAACACATTATAATTTTAAATTATAATTTGCTTAATATTGGCTCTGCTGAACAAGCAGTGATTACCAGCGTTGGTTCTGAATTCCATACAGCTGTTCCCTTGCATTCTATTTAGGATCTGAGCCAACAGGCCCTGTAGTGAATCTTTTGAAAATTTATATTGGTTTGTGTATATTTGTATATATAAACCATGTAGTTCAAATTTAATTTCCAGTTTTACAAGTGAGCCACCACTAATAAAGTTTACGTAAAAAGAGTTATCCTATAACATACATTACCTAGTAGAAAATTTAAAAAGCAATTGTGGGGGCTTGGAAATAGTATAAAAACCATATGTAATGGAGGATCTTACCACCTTGCCATCCCCGGCATTGCTAACTGGAGGTTTGCTATTACTTAATGGAGGGCTTAAACTGGAGGTTGTAGGATTTTCTTAATTCCAAATTACAGTATTCTCTACTTCTATAGGCTTAGCAATTTGGTTAATATCATTATATCATCACTTTCTTATTTGAAAATGGGAATATAGTGGGTCCTTTCTTACAGAAATATGTAGAATTTGCAAGGCACCATGCATTGAATGAGCCTCGCCTAGTGTCCAGAACATTATTTATGTGCAATCTTGTAAGTAAAATTATTAATATTATATTACACTTACAAAAGATGTTTCCAGGAATGTAAAATAGCACAACCACTCTGGACAGCAGTCTGGAGATTCTTCAAAATAAATGGAACATAGATCTTCCCTACAACCTAGCCATACAACTCCTGGGCATCTACCCAGATCATCACAGTCAAGATACCATAAAGACACTTGCACATCTATGTTCATTGCTGCACTGTTCACAATAGTCAAGCTGTTGAAACAGCCTAGATGCCCTACAATAGATGAGAAGATTCGAAAAATGTGGTACTGATACACAATGGATTTTATACAGAAAGAATAAAAGTATATCATGTGCAGGGACATGGATGGACCTAGAACAAGTCATGTGAAGTGAGGTAAGCCAAGAGCAGAGAAACAAAGGCCACATATTTTGTCCCATATGCAAAAGCTAGTCTTAAAATACATGGGGACATGATAAATATGCAAGACTCTAAGCATTCACACACAGTGAGGCCAAAGGAGGACACTCACAGGAGAAAAAGCTCAATGTTTTATGTGCATGAGCATAGCATATTTATTGAAATGAACTCCAGGAAATGGAAACAGTAGGACTTTTCTTTGTTGCTGAAAAATTATTTTAATTAAAAAAAGAAAAGATGTTTCCAAACTTTTCTGAGAGGAATGATTACAAATATCAACATAAATCCATAGAGTTTCTCAGTTTTTACTCAATGTTCCCCTTTCCTTTACCATTCTGTTTAATTAGTTATAGGAATAGTATAAATAGAGCAATTGGATCAAGTAGTTCAGGCAAAAGAGAAATTGATTGTCTCTCAGGTCTGAGTCCAGAGATAGGTAGATGGCTTGAGGCAGTGACCAACCCTGTTCAGTGAGGCCTCCAGGAGAGGAACTCTTCTCATTTTCTTACTCACAGTATCCCAAGATGGAATCTTCTCCTAAATGGCTAGATCTGGTTCACAGTACAGTTGCCCAAGTTCTAGCCTTTGGGACTGGGGGGAGAAAGTTAAACTAAGTTACTTGTTCTCGTTGGATTGGCCCAGAGGTAGAATATTTCGGTATTATTTAGGTCGCTTAAACCAGAATGCAGATGCAGAGGATACTTACCTGTAAAAGAGAATGTGAAAGGTAAATCTAGTTGTGCAGCCCTTGTCAGGAAAAAAGGGAATGAGGGGTTCTATTGTGAAAGGAAAGGAGAAAGTCTCACACCTTTAATCCTAGCTACTCAGGATGCTAATATCTCAGGATTGGGGTTCAAATCAGTCTGGGCAGGAAAGTCCATGGAACTCTTTTATGTCTAATTAACCATCAAAAAGACAGAAACAGGGCTTTGGCTCAAGTGGTAGCATGCTAGCCTTGAGCAAGAAACTCAGGGACAGTGCTCAGGCCTTAAGTTCAAACCCCAGAACTGGCGCACACACACACACACACACACACACACACACACACACGAGGGAGACAGTAGTCTCTACCACAAAGGATAGTAGAATAGTTCAAAAATATTTTTGGTTCTGAGATCAAGATATCTGGTATTACATCTTGGATCACCTAAAGAAATCATGTGGCCTTGCAATCATGGAGCTTTGAAGCTCTGTCTTCCTTACTTCTTTAATATCCAGGGCAGTCTTTCCTCAAATTATATAAGTAATAATTAGGAGCTTTTGCTCTATTGTGGGCACTAATCTTATTTTGAAGTATCTCATTTAATACCCTCAACCACCCTGTGAGGTTAAAACCTATTATCATCCTCATTTTGTAGCCAAGGACATGGAACCACGCAATAGTTGTATGGTTGGGATTTGATCTCAGGTTTCTCTGCTCCAGAACTCCTCATATATTCATGTGAAGAGTAGCAACTTGTTTTCCTTCTTAAGTGAAGTGCTGTGTTCATTTCCTATCACCAAATTACCACAGATACAGTGGCTTCAATTCAGTATATATTTATTATCTTATGGTCTTGGAGGTCAGACATCTGAAATGTATTTCATTTCAGATAGTGAATTGAGATAGTAATAAGCCTTTTTCCTGTTACTAGCAAGAATTTATTTCCTTGCCTTTGCAGCTGTTAGAGGTTATTCCATCGCTCTATAGGTTAATCCAGCCCAACAGCCACATCAATCCAAACTCGATTTACATCATTCATGTGCCTGATTTCTTTATGATATAAAGGCCTATGGTTACACTCAGCACAGTCCACCTCATCTTCCCATTTTCAGATCTTTAATTTGATTCCATCTATGAAGGACAAAAGGGACTTAGAGGAGTTATTATTCTGCCTATCACAATTTTTTGAAAGAATAGCAGGATAATTATCTTAGAGCCTTCTTCCAGCCTATCCCACCTTTGATAGATACACAAGAGAGTATAGATTCTGTCTGTCCATTTTAATGATGAAGAAACAGACACAGTGATGACAAATTACCTCTCCACTGTTATATCACCAGTAATTTCTAGACTCAGAATTTAAAAATGAGCCTTGTGAATTCAGATGTTAACCACTTTGCTACTTTTAAATATTACTAAATAGTTGTATTGCATGAGTTATAATTAAGTAACTCAGCTATAAGTATAAAAATTAGATATTAGGTTATGACTGCTGGGGAATGTAAATAAGAACATCAAAGATTTATTGCAGGTTTTGTATTCCTCTACAAGAAGCTGCTTTGCTTAAGCGATTATTACATTTAATAGATGTACATATTTTTCATTTTGTTTTATTTTAGCTTAGTAACATCAGTTACTTATACAAGGGGTGTCATTCTGACTTGTTCATATATTCATACAGTCTACCCCCACTGCTCTTCCTCATTCCTCCTCCCCCTCTTTCCTTGTTTATCTATTTTTGCACACCTACGTAATATAATTTAGACCATATTCATCCTGCTTTGCTCTCTACATTCACTTTCCTTACTCCCAATAATACTTCCATTCTAAAAAGACCTGTTTTACATTCTTTATTATATCATTTGTGCATGCTAATTATTCAGAGGAGGTTTACCATAGTATTCCACACATGCAAATGCAATATTTATTTGTTTGTTTAATTTATTTATTTTTTGTTGGTCCTGAGGTTTGAACTCTGGGCTTGGGTGCTGTCCCTCAGCTCTTCAGCTCAAGGCTAGTGCTCTACCACTTGAGCTACAACGCCACTTCCAGTTTTCTGGTGGTTTATTGGAGATAAGAGTCACAGACTTTCCTGCTTGGGGTTGGCTTTGAACTGTGATCCTCAGATCTCAGCCTCCTGAGTAGCTAGGATTACAGCATGAGCCACTGGCACCTGACAAATGCAATATTTTAATCATATTGACCTGCTAGTTTTTCTTACTTTCCCCATTTCTCATTTTCTCCTATTACTCAACAATTTAAAGTGAATTTCGTTTCGCTATCTTCATCTACAGATACAGTATATTTCTGTATTATTCCCTTTCTAACATTCTCCCCCTCATCACTTTGAACAATTCAAACAATCCTACAATTACAAACATTACATATAATGTTTATATATAGACATATATGTAAATATATGATCTATACTATGTAAAATATGCATATCACATATATGTATGTATATATATGACTGTGTATTTATACATATGTATCTTAAAAGTTATAATGGGTAAAGATATCAGAGATTATTTATAAGACCTTAATAAACAGGAAATTTTATCCTATTTTCTTTTGTGAACAATATTGGCTAAAATCAAATATGTTTGCCATAGGAGTTCTTTGTTCTTTGATTTCAGAAAGATGTTTCAGTATTTAGGTTGGTGTTCCATCTTGCCTGTAGATGGCAGCAACTTTCTGTTATTGGGTATTTGCTGTTTCTAAGGCCTTTTGCCTGGAGAGCTGGCTGAAATTACATGTAGGACTGCAGTCTGTGGTGGCTATGTACTAAGACACGCAAGTGAGGTGTATTTTCTAGTGGCATTCCAAAAGCAATTTTCTGTTATTGGTTTTGAAAGGCAATCCTATGCCCTTTATTTGGATAAGGATTGAATCACATTTGTCTGGAGCTGAAAGAAAAGAGCGAAACCAAATGCTGGGCATTTGCAACAAAACTTATACTTGGGAGTGTTCTTTGCATATAGGCAGTTGCACACTTTTTTTGTCCCTCTAAATACAGTGACTGTATGATTTATACAGAATTCCAAAAGCAATGATCCAGTAAATTTACTAACAGTTCCAGTAAATTTGCTTCACGGGTCCCGCATCTGATGATTGCCTTCTGCTCTTGGCATTTTCTGCCTAATATACCATGTAATATGGTTCAAATCGAGAGTTTTATTTTGTCAAATCATTCACTTGAGAGGCTAGTGAAGCCGTTTGCTGTGTATTAGATAAATCGAAGCCATTGATGGTTTAATCTTCCATTGTTTCGGAAGGCTTTATTAGAGTTGTGAAAGCAAAAAATCATACATACTTCTAATATGTTTACTCAAACGTTTTGCCTGGCCTTGAATTCATTTTTATATTATATTACATTAGAAATATTCATTTAGTTGTAATTGAGCTCATACCTTGTAATGAATGTCATTGTTTGGATTGAATAATTGGCACTGAGAAGAAAGGATGTTTTTATTAATAAGCTTAAATAGAATTAGAGCATTTGTTCTCCAAGGCTTCAAACCTCGCACTGTTTGAGTTTGAATGAACAAAGAAAAATATCTCTGGCTCTGACACACTATGGGGTTACCCTCTGAACGCTCCTCACATAGGCTTCACCATATTACTCAGACTGACATCTGTTTTTTTCATTTGTTAATGGGCCATAATCCAAACAAATTTTGGAAAAGAGGATACCTTGGTCAAATATTGGGAAATCCATGTAAATATTCATGGTTTGTGAGACCAAATGAGAGATGAGATGAGCCAAATGCATGTAACTTGTAGCAGCTCAATTTCTTTATATAAAAATTGTTCCTAGGGGCTGGGAAGGTCGCTCAGTGGTAGAGTGCTTGTCTTGCATGCATGAGGAACTGGATTCGATTCCTCAGCACCACATAAGCAAAAAAAAAAAAAAAGCCAGAAGTGGCGCTGGGGCTCAAATGGTAGAGCGCTAGCCTTGAGCTGAAGAACTGAGGGACAGCACCCATGCCCAGAGTTCAAGACCCACGATTGATTGGGGGGAAAAAAGAAAAACAAATTGTTCCTAAAGGGAGGATAGAAGCTAATGAACTCCATGGATTTTCCCTAGAATTAGTTTGACAGTACTGTGAATGTCATAGTACAGAACTTCTACTATCCTGACGTACAAAGACAAAATCATCATCTGCTTTCTGTTGATTAAATGAAGGAGTTTTATTTTTATTATTACATCTTCAGGGAGATGATCAACACTGAAAAATCATTTTATAGTAAGATGTTTAATGTAATAACTTTATTTTATGAAAGAATTGTCATGCAACTATTTTTAATTGTTTAAAGTGAAAGAATCTTTCAACTTACCACATTTATAAAAAGTGCTCAATTCATTGTAGAATAATATCCTCACTCTCTTTCTACCAGTATCCATAATAGAGATGAACACAGTGAATATCTATAGTTGTAAGGAAATTGTCTTTTGGGCCAAAAATCAGACTGACTTTATTATGTAGAGCCACCAGAAAAAAATGCATATGAGCAGAGTACGTACAGCTTTTTATGCATCATTAGTCTCTAAACAATATAGCATATGAACAGTTCACATAGCATTTACATTGCATTATTACCTAATCTAAAGATGATTTAAAATATACAGGAAGATATATGCAATTTATCCAGAAACACAACACCATTTCAATAAAGACCTCAGATCTGCAGATTGCATCCTGGAACAAACCTCCTGTAGATACAAAGGGACAGCTTGACTAAGATTCATGTTTCAAAAAGTCATGCAGCTGTGTGCTGGTGGCTCATGCTTGTAATCCTAGCTACTCAGGAAGCTGAGATCTGAGGATCATAGTTCAAAGCCAGCCGGGGCAGGAAAGTCCGTGAAACTCTTATCTCCAATAAACCACCAGAAAATCGGAAGTGGCACTGTGGCTCAAGTGGTAGAGCACTAGCCTTGAGCTGAAGAGCTGAGGGACAGTGCCCAGGCCCAGAGTTCAAGCTCCATGACTGACAAAAAAAAAAAAAGTCATGCAAAGGATTCTGAATATTTTCACTGTTACATAATGATAAAAGTTTTAGGAGGTAGATAAGTTCAATTTGACAAAAACTTTACAAATGTAAGCATGGATCACAGTACAACTTAGCAACCTATTCAAATGTATAATTTTAATGTTTTTATGCAGAAGTTAAAATACATTCAATAGAAACACTTAGAAATAAAAATTCTTCGAGATACACTTAACAAAATAGTATTTTCTTAATATTAGTATATATTTAGTTCCTAAACAGCTGTCCAAAGAAATTTTCAAAGAAATAACTTACTATTATTCTGATATATGTAGTATACAGATGGTTGGTCAACATTGCCAAATTTGAGAATGCTTTGTGCACAATGATTATGATTGAGAGGTTTCCTTCATGTTTAACCCTTGTCTGATATATTTAAATTGATGCTACTGATGGTGTTTAAAAAACTAGATTTATTTATTACAGTCAGTGAACATTATAATGAAGAAAAGATGCACTAAATCTTTGATTCCCATAAAACATTATTATTAGCATTATGCTAAGGACAGTGACCATCTGTTCTCTATCTCCACTGAAGCCAGAATATGAGGAAATAAATGGCAGTATGAGGTAGTTAGGTTAAAATAATTGAGGAATTTCCTGACAGGATTTTAAACAGTGAGATGAATCAGGAAGAAATGTTGTGAAATCTTAGATTTATTTTTATTCCTTTATTAAATAGCGTGATATAGCTTTGGCTTATGCTAGTTTTTCCTTGTGAGCTGATAGGCCTTTCATAGATAGAAACCTGTGATTATATGAAGATATTTTTTAAAAATGGCAATATTGAGCAAAGGACCATGAAATAAAATAAACAAACAATAGTTAAGATTTTTTTGAGTTTTTCTTATGCAGTAAGCTCTGTTCACACGCTTTACTAGCAGGTTCCTAATTAAATATTGTAATGAGGCAGCTAGGTCAGTCTATATGGATTCTGTCCAGCTTTATGAACAGATGGTGACTGCCATTGCTGACTACATGTGTGTGTGTGTCTTAAGCCTAATTTAAAGGTCTACTGAAGAATTACTCCTTCAGTGACACTTTCTTTATTTTCAACAGCTTACATATAACAAAGAATTCCATTCTTAGGTACCTTGCTTTATCTATGATTCATGTTATCTCTGATAATAAAAGAGAGATGATCCTGGCTGCTCCTAGGTTCAGAGCAAACATTGGGGGAAAAAAAAACAACCTTGAAAAGCTGAAGATCATCGCATTTTTCCTTCCAAAAGGTAGAATTGACTTCTGCAAAAAAAGTAAACCAGAGTCAGTGCCCATAGTTGTATTTTGGAAACAAAGCCTATTGTTTTAATGGCCCTAGATCTTTGAACTTGAAATATCTATAGCCCTTACATTGGCATTTCTCTCTGTGAAGCAAACTCTTAACGTTAGGTTTTCGTAATAGGTTAAGTTGTAGAGCATCTTGATTTTGCTAGTTTTGTGTGATGAGACTTAGTTTTCCATTTGTTCTTTCTGTTTTTCTTTTCCCCCAATTGTATGTTAGCCACACGAATAGGCTTATTGCACAACCCTGGATGCATGCCCAGAGAGTTTACGGATGGGACATGCAGTAAGTCCAATTCAAAGAAATAATAATGGTAAAAATATGTAGGTTGGCAAACAGTTTGCTAGAATCCCCCGAGTTGATGAAAATAAAGAATGTTTCCTCTTTTGATAAGGGTTCCCAAATGCACTCCCTTTCTCAGTTCTGCTGGTTCTGTTGTGACTATTTCCATGAATTCTAGTTGAAGTCCCCAAGGGTGAGAGCACTGAACAGTAAGTTCAGAACTCTGAGTTCTAATTGCAACTTGCCATTTGAATCACCAATATTGAACTGACCCAAACCTTGAAGTTGAAACAAATTTCTTCATGTCTTTGAAGATGTTTACAACAACTTTCTTTTCTTTTCAAAACACAGAACAGAAATAACCATAAGCGCAGATATTTTCATGAAGTTGACAGTTTGCAAAGCATAAACTGAATACTTGTAAACAAATGACTAAGTAATTGACTTTTATTTTTTTTGTGTTGTGTAAACTTTTTTTTTTTTGGTTGGTTGTGGAGCTTGAACTCTGGGCCTGGGCGCTGTCCCTGCACTCTTCAGCTCAAGGTGAGCGCTCTACCGCTTGAGCCACAGTGCCACTTCCCGTTTTCTAGTGGTTTATTGAAGATAAGAGTTGCATCGACTCTTCTGCCCAGGCTGGCTTTGAACCATGATTCTCAGATCTCAGCCTCCTGAGTAGCCAGGATTACATCCATGAGCCACCGGCGCCCGGCTTGTGTAAACATTTTTAACTTAAAAAATAGTACTAGAATTCTTTCACTTCCATCCACTTGGATTAGTGGACTTCAATATTTTTCAGCTAATAAACAACAAAATGTAGTGGGCCTTACAGTTAAATAGTGCTTGGTATTAGCAATATGAATATATTTTGTCTTAATAACTAAGAAGTAGAATATATTCCACTCTGCTTCTTTTAGAATGACAAGGAATTCTAGAACATTTACTTGGTAAATTTCACATGCTCCTGTAAATCTGGTCATATTAATGGGATCTCCAAAGATCAGGAGATGAGGTTACTCTGTTACATGTAGAATATGTAATTCCTTCAGATTTTCACTTATTAACTAAATATAAATTGAATGCTTCCCCAAAGCTTTAATGAACCATAGATGAAGCAGGTACACATCTTTCTCTAAAAGAAATACAATAATCCAAGTATTGATTCACAATGTAGATATTATGACAGAATATTTAAATATTTTTTGTATTTAGTCCTTAAAAGTTTTTGTTAAAGATAAGCTGAATCTTTAACTTTATTGTAGATTATTTATCTATAACTATTCTTTATTTTATTAAGAAAACTACATTTTATGAAATGTTTGCTTTGGGTTTCTTTCTTTCTTTTTTTTATAAACCAGTCCTGGGGCTTAAACTCAAGGCCTGGGCACTGTTTCTGGGCTTCTTTTGCTCAAGGCTAGCATGCTACCACTTGAGCCACAGTCCCTTTTCTGGCTTTTTCTACTTATGTGATACTGAGGAATCGAACCTAGGGCTTTATGCATGCCAGGCAAGCACTCGACCACTAAGCTACATTCCCAGCTCAAACTTTTTACTTTGGAATAACATTAGAGAAATGTAAAATAGCACAGAGCCTTCATACATTCATTACCCAGTTTCCTGAATGTTTGCTCTTTTGTTTAACTATGTTACATTTGCCACAACTAAAAGACCAACACTGGTACATTATAACACTCAATTAACCAAACTCCATATTTCTTTCAGATTTAACTAGTTTTCCTTTGAATGTTTTTTTCTACTAGAGGACTCAATTTTTGGAACAGAAATTGCACTAGTGTCTCCTTAGTCTCCAGTGGTCTATTAAATCTTCCTTTATTTTTTATGCTCTTTATAAAAAGAGGTTTTGAGGATCTGCCTCAGGGATTTTGTAGAATAACCAATCAGTTTGGATTGACTCTCATTTTCTCATGGCTAGATTAAGGTTTTGAGGATCTGTGTAAGAAGACTCAGAGGTAAAGTGACCTTCTTCTCATGTTACAGTAGGACATACATATTGCATAGATATTGTTAAAGAACAAAGTTTTAATAATAAATTTCATTTCAAGTATTGAACTGACTTTTATTAGCAATTTAAAAATGGAGAAGCATAGTATCTGCAAAATAGAAAGGCGCTACTACAATAAGCTAGAATGGATAAATGTTATCTACTCTATCAGCAGAGAAAAATGGACAAACAAATATTGAATTGGTTGTTTCTAGATTATCTCTCTAGAGAAGTGTAAATGAAATCTTGATGGGATTTCTGTGACATCTCTGTTTAGATTCTTAAGTCAAATCTCCCTTCTTTCTTAGAAGCACAGAGCTTACAAGCAAACAAGGTAGGTTTTAGATTGGTGGTATAGAGTCTTAGAGAATCTTAGTTCATCGCCTGCCTTCCAGTCTTCCTGTGCTTCTCTTCAATGTGATTGATGTTGTCATTGAAGGCTGGAGTACTATATTAGTGCCTTTCATATTGCTCCCCTGTAAAGTTCTTTTCCCTCTCCTTTCATATTCATCTGAAACAGGTAGATAAGTCTAACCTACTGTCAAGATGCAGTGCTTTACTGAAGATACAGTACTTTTTCATAAAGAAAAGGTATAAATAAAGTGAAATGAAACTATGCTCCTGACCTTACAACTGAGTCACATTTTTCATGTGGGAATATGAAATTTAGAGCAAGATTAAGAAGTTAGCACTTCCCTGTTCATCACTGAAGATAAACGGCAAAGTGATATAGGGTAGTTTTATGCTACCACAATAAAGCGACTTCCCAGTCTCCATGAAAGCATTGATGCAGATGTGAAGGTAGAGACCCCAGAGATTTCAGCATGGTAGTGACCATATTCAAACATATAGCACCAACTTATTGTTTGTTTATAATTATGTTGAAGGTGATAAAAAAAAAGGTGCGTTCAGTGAATGCAATAGCTAAATGGCTATTTATTCTCACTGTAATTTACTTTGCTGTTGTTGTTCATGGTACATGAACTCAAGGGCCTGGACACTGTCCCTGAGCTCTTTTCCTCAAGGCTAGCACTCTAGCAAATTTGACCACAGCACCATTTCCAGTTTTGTGGTGGTTAATTGGAGATAAGAGCCTCACAGACTTTCTTTCCCCAGGCTGGCTTTACGCTGTGATCCTCAGATCCTGGCCTCTTGCGTAGCTAGGATTGTAGGTGTAAGCCACCAGCACCTGCCTTCGTTTACTGTTTATTATGTGTTCCAGAACCTTCCAGATACTTTTCATAATTTGTCATAGTGAGAAAATAATTTCATAAAACAGTCATTAATATTCTTATTTTATAGGAAAATCGAAGCTTAACGAGGTCAAATACCTTGAACTTACCCATGGGAGTTGTAGGGAGGGGTTGGTGCTTAAAATGAATTTTGTTTGTTCCAAGGGTGCATGCTTCCTCAGGCCTATACATATGTAAAGTATTAATTTAAAATTGCTCACAAGTAGCAAACAGTCTGATTATATCGATAGTTTTAAAAATATTGATTCTTCTATAATAATTAGGACTAATAGCTACTTCATTTGGGTAGAGTAATTTGGTGGCCTGGTCTCCCCAGGTCCCACTAAATTCTAACATTATTATATTGCCAGAATCCTCTAGCTGGATTAAAATTCATTACATTAAGAAGCATTTGAGCCAAGGTGGTGCTAAAAGCAATCTTATTTCACTTTCCTCAGAGAACACACTTGCTGCTAATTTTGTTTTTGTAATGAGATTCAGCACCAAAAAAAAGTATAATAGCTAAAGAAATGTGGAGAATTGAATGAAAAGTTTGTCTTGCATAATATTTGAAAGAAGTTGATATTTTAGGCAACCCATTCCTAATTCTCAAAGATACTAAAAATATTATTAAATGTCATCAAGTATGGAAAAAACCATAAATTCCTGTGAACCCCGTAAAAATTTTTTTCCTAGTTACTGAACAAAAGTATGAGTTATGCTGAAATGAGCAGGTGAAAAGTTTATTCTCCACATCCATTTGTATAACTCTCTGTATTTGAACATTAACCAGAATAACTGGTCACTTCTCTATTTCTGTACTTATTTTGGAAATGGCTTTATATGGCCTGCTATTATTCAAGGTGCTATGAAATCAGAGTAAAGCTTACTACTCAGAAACTACTTGATGGTCTAGGTTTTTGGTATTGTTTTCTCACACTCTCCATTCAGGATTCTAAAGAGGAGAGCGTGAAACAAAATTTGAAGAAAGTTATCTTGCCCATGTAATTGTAACCCCTCTGTGCAGTATTTTCACAATAAAATAAATAAATTAAAAAATAACTGAGCAAGTTCCTTTCTGGGCTGCAGATCTTTGAGACAGGAGTTCACCGGCAGTTGTCTGTTCGCCAATAAAGACTCTCAATTCCACCTCTAAAAAAATTTTTTTTGAAGAAAGTAACATTCTCCCTCCACCCCTGTGTTCCCCTTACAAAGTTTATTACAGTTTTTCCTTCATTCAAAGCACTTTCTATGAATGCTTCAGTCCTCTTGCTGAATGGAAAAGATCTAGTCTTTAGAACTTGGTTGTAAGTTAGCTAACTCATACAACTTGGCATGAAGAGAACATATTTTAAAATAGGCACCCTCGTAGGAAACTGATAGATTCTTTTTATGCGTAGTAATATATCAGATTGAGAAAAATATTGGGCAACTGGAATGTGAAAACATTCAAAAATCTACATTGTAAATAATTACATTAGTTACAAGGAACAAGAGCAATTTATTTATTCATAATATGTATTAAGCAGTTACTATGTGCGGTTTTAGGAATGTCATGATGATCGAAATCAGAAAAAGGTCTCTGCTCTCACATATTCTAGTAAGGATGCAACCCTAATAAAATTCACTTAAAATACACATCAGTAATTATGTCAAGTGATAATGAATGGGAAAATTTAAAATAGAAAAACTAAAGGTATGTGTGTGTATGTGAAAGAGTTTCTGAACAACACCAATATTACTATTGTGATTTGTGAGCTTAGGCTTTCTGGGACTGGTTTAGCACCTTTCTTATCTGATATGTGCTCTGGACATCAGCCTTCTGACTGATAGACCTGTCTGCTCTGGTGAGGAATTTGACAATTTTTGTTTTTGGAATACAAATTCCTGCAGGAATACCTTCTAGGAGGCTGGACTTAGCTGAATTCTCATAAAAAACAGACTATAGCAAAAATGGACAAACATACAAATTTCATTCAACTGCCAGTGAAAATCAGGCTTAGGACAAAAATGAATGAGGCTTTGTACTAATATAAATGGAATAATTGTTTTTCTTTTATTTGGGGATAGTGTTCCTATACCTACAAAGTACAGATTCTTGGCTTAGTAACTTGAAAAGCACTGACAAACATTGCCTCTGTTTTTTTGTTTGTTTGTTTTGCCTGTCCTGGAGTTTGAACTCAGGGTCTAGGCACAGTCCCTGAGCTTCTTTTGCTCAAGGCTAGCACTCTATCACTTGAGCCACAGAGCCACTTCCGGCTTTTTCTGTGTATGTGATACTGAGGAATTAAATCCAGTGCATGCTAGGCATAAGCACTTTACCACTGAGCCACCTTCCTAGCCCCAGGATCAGCTGGTTTTGAGATACATTGATGGAACACTAAAAATACCATGACCAGGACAAAAATTTTGTGGAGCAGGTGAAACTTACAGTGATTTTCAGTATTATTCTTTATTAGAGAACTTGAGGTTTTACAGACAATTTATGCCAAAGGTTTCATATTATAGGCTTTTTTTCATTTAACACTGCTTACTTTTTCTCAAAATAAGAGAACCTGAAAAGCTCCACTAAGCTGTCTTCTGCACACATGGTTTAATAAATAAAGTGAGGGCAGACAATTGGGCTCTCTCATTGGGCCAATGCAAACTTAGAGCTATCCTTTGACGTATGTGGTGAGAATATGCTGAAGATTTTTTATTCTTACTAGTCTACTTGAGGAATTCTCATACTCATAACTGATGATGAATGCTGACTTACATAAATGCTCATGCATTTGTTATCATATATGTTAGAATTCAATGGACCTTAATACATATCCTTTTCCTGAATCTTTCATCCTTCTTGACTTCTGTTTAGCTTGTAGTATTTTAGTGCCTTGTAATAATCACATGATTAATGTGTTAATGTGTTGTGTGACATATATTTAAAATTGCTGAAATGTGTTCTCTGAAAAGATGATGTGTGTTAAATATCAGCACATTACCAATGGTTGATTTATCTTGTCATAAGAAAAAAAGTAATTTTTGTGGGCAGAAAAATTTGAATATTAGAAACTTCAGTTTTCATGATGCCACAATGTGAATGTGTAAATAGACAGTGAGAAAACAGAATGTCAACACTTACAGGGGGAAGTTTCTAACATTAGGTGGGTTAAGTTAAAATTATGAACTAAGATAGAGGAGTTGTTGTAGCAAAGGCAGTTAAGGATATGGCCTTTGGTTTCTAACATATCTTGCAACTGCAAGAAAAGTTATTTCAATATCTCTAAAGCTTGTTTTCCTTACCTGATACCCATCTCTCTATACTGTTCATGAACATCAACTTTATTGGTTTAAAATTGCTAGTGGCATCATTATTTGGAAGTTTGAGATGTTTCTATTTAGTAGAAGGGACTGGCAAAACTTACACATGATCAAAGAAATCTTTCTGGGAATGTAAAATCTACTGGTGAGAAAGATGATTATGGAAGAAACAAGACACAGTCCACTTGTGATTCAAGAGGACAATCCAAGGCTATTACTAGGTCTTAAAGGTAGGATAAACATAGTTAACACATATTTCTTTCATAAGCATCATTTATGTATTAAATTCTCTGGGAGTATGACCAATGTTGGTACACTGATGGCACTTGCCATGGTTTACAGCTACCTTAGGGAACTAAGGTTCATCATTCAATTTTATGTGTAAGTATAATCCAGTTCTGCTCAGGGTAGCAGAAATAAAAAAGGATTGGATTCAGAAAACTTGGTTCTAAATCCTTGTTCTTGGATAGATAAATCTGATAGATTTACTACTTCAGGAAAATTATGTCAGCTTTCTCGCCTATAAAGCTGGAATAATAATACATATCCTATAGCATTGTTATGAAGATACAATGTTCTAAGATGCAGAAATGTCCTTTACAAGCTAAAGAAAAACATTCAGATTTAACTTTTAAGAATAGTTTTATAGGTAATTGACTGCAGTGAAGGTGTTATGAGCTAAAAAACTAATTTTTCTGACCATTGAAAAAAATTGACCTGTACTGTATCTTTCCTCTCTAAATATAGTTCATTCTAAGTGCCCTGTCTGCCCCATAGGCCTGATTTCTTAGGTATTAGTTCAGGTGTGCTGAGTTGTAAGCAATAAAAAACTGAACAAACTGGTTTAAAGCTAATACATGAAGTTGATTCATTCATACTACTAAAAAGCCAAAGATAGGTAAAGTTATTAAATACCACTTAGATTTAAAATTCCTTTCATTTCCTGGCCCTGCCAGTCATTTCCAGAAATCTCCATGCTCTTGTTTATGTCTAGCATGAAAGGAGTCTGTCTTAGTATTCTACTGTAAACACTTATGGCTTCCAGACAGTCACTTGCACAGCTATGGAGAGTGCATTAAGTGAGCTAATCTTAGGTTATATGTTTTAATCTGGGACCTGAAGATGCAATCAGTTTTATTAGCTCCACATGAAAATTTAAATCAAATATTGTTTAAGCACATAAAGAGTTAGAATGAACAATGGGATGATAAATGCAAAATGTTTACCACACACTAGCGGAAGGCAGGCAGAGGTTATGCACGAGGTGTTAGGATGGACTGTTGAATGTAAGAGAGACATCCTCTCCCAGTGTCGTCATACCATACAGGTTGACTATCTTATGTATTCATGGGATACCAGTATATCTAAGCAAAGAGAGCGCCAGTCCAACTGTATGCTTGTGCTTAGAGTCTGACTTTATGAGTTACTAGCTATAAAGCTTGGGTAAATTGTTTATCCTCTGAAAGCTTCAGTTTTCTCATCTGTAGAAGGTATAATAATTATAATACCTGCCTGTATGTGCTGAGTTATAAATGAACTAAATCAAATAAATGGTATAATATAGGTCCTGAGACACACCAAAGTAAGGACTTAGTGAGCCTGAAAATGCTCTAAGCATATATAAGTTATTTGACATTTATGGCGGTATTTAGTATAATAAAGTGATCCCCTCCTTCCCTTCTTGTATTATTAGTTTGTCTCCCATAGACAGAATCATGGTGACTCTAGAGAAAAGTCCCCATACTATCTACAATTTTTAGAGCAATGGGAATACATAATATTTAGGGTGATCATATAATAGATAGCTCAAATTAAGCTGTCTTCATAAGTGGGAAAACTTTCTTTAAAGAATATGTAATAGTTAATGTAGAAGAGGCATAAAATATACCCTTTCCTGTTAAACCCTATGGTAGTATTTAAACGTTTTTACTTGAAACAGAAAAATTTAGAATAAAATTGCTCAGGGATTTAATAAAAGAAATGATTTCTATGATGAAGAAATACTCTTTTCCTCTTTTCTTCTGTAACATTGGTGAAAACTATCCCAGTGTTTTGATTTATTTTATTCTAATTTTTTAACAGAGATTCATGTATCCACACAAATCTTATAGCAGATGTGTTTTCTCTTGAGTTCTATAGTAATAAGAAAGTGAACCAACTAAAATATATTGGTAGAGTTATTTTAGATATATCCAACCTGGCTTAGTGGCTCAAGCAACTTTGGAAGTGGTGATTGGTGGACTGCAGTTCAAGGCCAGTCTAGGCATAAAGATTGTGAGAGACTGATTTCACTCAATGGCTAGATTAGGTGACACATGGCTGCAATCCCAGCTACAGAGGCAGCATAATGGCTGTGTGCTGTTGCATGCAATTCTCATGCTTAGTTAAATAGGGAAGCAGGATCCATTCACTGGCTAGCCTAGGCATGAAGTGAGGAGCTGAGGCATAGCTCAGGTGGTAGAATTTCTGCCTGACAAGCAGAAGGCCTTGAGTTCAATCATTAGTAAGACACACACACACACACACACACACACTTAATAGAGATGTTTAAATTTAATGTATCTAATTGAGAAACCAGTGACATTTCAGTCTGAGCTTAGAGTCATCAATAGTATATAACATCAGATTTCTGATTTTATGAACTCTTAGAATTATTTGCTTTCTTGTGTTTTTATTTCTCTCTGAGTTAATAGAGTTTACACCTCTGATATCCATGGCCCTTGTAACATGTTAGAGATGATCAAGCTGATTAACTTTAACAACTTTTGACTGATCTCCTCAGATTAAGAGGTTAATATACTTGTCATTCACATTTCATACCTGTATTACTACTCTTGTTGAGTTGTTGGGGTAACTAAATATATTAAATATTAACATAATTTACTAATTAAATTTGAATTTGTATTGTACCAAAAAAATTTTTAGAAATAGAACAGAAACATAAAGTTTAAAATATGGAGGGTTTAAAATAATTTCAAAGAAGCAAAAGGAAAATAAGATTAGGAAGGATTGTGGCCTCTCAAATGTTAGCTCATAAAATATACATCATGGATTTATATGTGCTTGCTAGAAAGGATGTATAAATATGTTCTTATGGCCTATGATGAAGCTAAAAGAAAACATGATGAGATATAACCATCTAAAAGTGTGTAAACATTAGGGATATTTTATTCTAGCTCCCTCCCCAGACTCCCTTCTCTCTCTTTCTGTTTACCATGAGGCCAGCATCCTATTCTTCTCCATGTTCTTTTTTGTCATAGCTTTCTGTTGGTGATCTGTCTCATGGTAGGCTCAGGATTAGTGGAAACAAGGCACTATGGACTAAAACCTCTGGCAGAGTGAGGATAAATATTTCTTATCATTTATAAGCTTTCTTCAGCATTTGTCACAGAGACACAAAAGAAACAAACAGAGATAACCTCAGAGGCCTGCTAAGAGGAAGTGATAAACAAGACACAAAGCAATTTCTTTGTTTCCATCATGGTATTTGAAATGTTTGGATTCATCAAAATTTTCTTTTTTAAAGAAAAAAGTTTCTTTCCATCAAATGGCAAAAATACTGATACTGATAACAAAATTTTTAGCTTGAGATGTGGGATATTTAAGTAGTACTATTCTAAAATATAAAGTAAAAGAAAATTAGAGAGAAGTTTGTAGTTGATATAAAGCTCCTACTGATATATGAGCACCACAGTACTGCCATTATTTTAACTGTGTGTGTTGTTCGGCACTCCCATCCTGCATTAATCAATTTCCTTAGCTTGAGCAAAAATTCTGGACCAAATTGCCAGGACCTCAGCTTCACCACCAATGAGCTGTCTGATTAACAGTAGAGAACCTGCCTGACAAGGACAAGACCACAGATTCAAACCTCAATATTATCAAAAAAGAAAAAAATCTTTTTCTCTTGAGCTTTTAATGCTCTCATCTACTTTGAACTAGATCAATGCTCTTCAGACACTTATTAGGAGTTCCCTTTTAAAAAGAAAAATATCTCAGACTGAATATTAACATATTAAGAGATGAAAGAAAAAGCTGCTCTACTTTAAGCAGGCTGAGGAGACTCTGACTTCTGCCTCCTTCTTCCCTCCACTTCAGGCTTCCCCAAGTCACTCCCTCCAGGAGTGTAGGGTACAAAAAACTCAGCTTAATAACTCCTTCTATAGATTCCCTTTGAAGTTCTGTTTCTTTTGAGACTCTTTTGTCTTGTAAGGCCAAAGATGAAAGTCATTTCCCCTCTTAAGAGAAATTGAAAATCATAAGAATTTACATAAAACATCACATTCATATTTAATTTTAATTAATATATATTTGCCACATATTAGTGGGATTCAATGTAATATTGCAACAAATGCATACAACATGTTGACCGAATCAGAGTAATTAGCATTTTTCTTTCTATTATTTCTTGATTCTGGAGCCTTTGGCTCTGCTTTAATAGGTCCTGATAAAACAGATTATTGTGAACCATGGTTATCTCTCTTACTCCTTACTTATTCCTTCTATTTTAATTTCCTTCCTTTATTTTTTAAAAACATTTTCTTTATAATTTTAAGACAAAAAGGAATTAACCAAAAGAAAAATGTAAGCTTTTTTTGCTGGTAACAAATCCATGTTGTAGGATGTAATCAATGAAGTTTTTCTTTTTCCCACTGTTTAAGGAATTTTATTAAAGCAAGAATTTTATAATCCAAATTATGTTTCCTTGCACGGTTATCAATTCTGTTACTTAGAACTGAAATTCTCAGCTATTCCACAATAAAGAATTACAAAATTAAAGAAAGGAATGCTTTACATCCTTGTACTTTGCTAAAAATTCTTTTTCCCAGGGCCTAGAGAACATTGTTTTTATATTTTACTATTTTTTTGTAGTTCTTTTGTTTTTAAATCAAGTAATCTAGGACTAGCACTGTTTGCTAGACCTGGCATTTGTTCAGTACATAAGATTCAGTTTCCTTTCTTTTTTATTTTATATTTTGCAATGTTACTTTCATAATATTTAAGTTTTTTTTTGATATGTTTCTTCGATGAAGCACGAGTTTCTTTTCAAGGTCCTTAACCAATTTTTAAACAGTTGGAACACCAGTGGCACTGTTAACTGTTTTCTGGGCAGCCTCTTTAGCTTGGTGGGCTTGTAGTACCTCTACAGCTTCATCAACCTTTGAACGCAAGAGACTCTGGAGACTCAAGCATATGAACTAGTTTTGAATTATCTCTTCAAGAACATGCCAGTGATTTTACCAGCAAGAGAAGGGTGCATGGCTTGGATAAGAGGAAACAGCTTTTCACCCAACATTTGCTTTTGCTCTTGAAGCAGTCAAAGTTCCTGACCTTGTACATGAACAGCAGGCTGTTGCATGGTAAACTGGTGGCTGTGCTTTAAGATGTTGTGGAGGAATGTGAACTCCTGAAGTGTGTTTATACTGAGGAACGGTGTGGACAGCAGAAGTGGCTGCAGCAGCAGCTGCTGCTACAGGACGTGGACCCATTGTTTGTGTTGATGTGTTAGCAACATGCTAAGTGGACATGACTGAAGTCATGAGTGGACATGAACCTGTGAAGAAGCTGGTCTCACAGTACTAAATGGGGGTCTAGGAGCGGCTTGGGCGGATATCACCAGGCATCTTTGGGAATGGATGAGGTCTGGCACCCTGAGCAGTCCAGCGAGGACTTGGGCAGTTTGGCTAGGAGGGCCATAGGCAGCACGGTTCTGAGTCTGTGGGATAGCTGCCCTGAAGTAACCTGAAGGAGGTGCTGGCTGGTAGGGGTTGACTCTGGGGCTGGGCATAGCTCGTACACTTGCCATTCTCTGCATCTACTGGTTAGTGAGGTGAGCTTGGCGCTGAGCTAAAGCTACATACAGTGGCTTTGTGGCCACAATTCTACCATTCATTTCTGTAACTGCGTTAGTAGCTTCTTCTGGAGAGGAGAAACAAACCGAAACCCTTGGCTTCGACCGCCTTCCATCATAACCTTTGCCTTGGTGATTGTACCAAATGGAGAAAACTCTTTCTCGCCATCAATACCCTTATCAAGGTTTTCACATAAAAGGTAACGCCCTGGTACCTGGTGGGCCTATCTTGTTTCATCTACTCAAATTTGCGCTCAAGTACCGTCTGTCGTTCCACTTTTTTCTGAGCTGGACCAACGTGAATTTTGTTTTCTATTTAGCTCCTTTCCATTCATCTCGCCCACAGCTTGCTGAGCATCTTCATGTCTTTATATTTCCCACATTCATCAGTCATTACTTTCAGTCAAGGCCGGTCCAGACATGCAGAGCGTTCCTTAAGGCGCTCATTACCCAGGTCTTCTCCCAAGTTCTTGGTGTAAACATTGGTGAATTCTTTTGCCCTAGCTTCCCGTTCTGCTTCTTGTTCTTTACGAGACTTAAATCGTCCAACAATACTTGGCGATCATTTACAAGCATCCCGTTCAGTTCATAGCCCTAGGAGCCACGATCACACAAACCGCCCTACAGAAAGGAGGTTACCGAAAGCAGGGGTTTGTCCAAAATATGTGTGTGTGTGTGTGTGTGCATCTCGGTCGTGGGGCCTGAACTCTGAGCCTGGGCGCTGTCCCTCAGCTCTTCAGCTCAAGGCTAGCGCTCTACCACTTCTTCTGCGGTGCTGAGGAATCGAACCCAGGGCCTCAGGCATGTGAGGCGAGCGCTCTACCACTGAACCACCCTCGCAGCCCCCGGATTTTTAGTGACTATGTTGCCCACTCCACTTCTACGAAGCGATGGATCACGCGGAGACCGCACGAGGCCAGCCGGCTGGGCCTGTGAGAGGAGGAGGAGGGCTGGGGCGGGGCCGGGGCGGGGGGCGGGGGGCGGGGGGCGGGGGGCGGGGGGCGGGCGCGAGCGCAGAGGGACAAAAATCGTCCGCACTCAACCGACATCAACGACTACTCAACCGCCGAGCCCCGGGGACTTCGCGGCAGCCTCTGCGGCAGGGTGGCCGGCGGCTGGCAGGGAGAGAGTGGGGCAGGCGGAGCCGGGTAAGAGCGGGGAAAGCCTGCGCTTCTGGATTTCTTCTTGGAGCTGCTGTGGGGCCCGCGGGAAGGGGGGCGGGGGGGAGTTTCCTAGGGTTATTTGTTATTATATATCTATACATATATGTATATGTGCATATTATGTATATGTATACGTATGTATATGTACGCATATATATGCATATATACAAATATGTGTGTATATATGTATATTATTATATGTTATATATTGTTATATTTTATATATATATATATGTCGGTCATGGGCTCTAACTCTGGGCCGACGCCACGGAGAAGAGGCCAAGGAAGTTTTTTTTTTTTTTAAACTAATAAGTTTTTCTCCTTTTTATTGTGAAAATACTGTACCAGAGGGGTTACAATTACACAAGCAAGATAATGAGTACATTTCTTATCAAGCATGGTTGCCTCCTCCTTTGTTTCCCCTCCCAGCTCTCCCCACCCCCAAAAGTTGTAAAGTTTGTTTTTTGACATAAGGACTTGTATATCTCATTGTTGCAATGGGTCCACCTGTATCCCTATTTAACTATTTGTTTTTTCCCTTCCCCTGCACAAATTATACCAACATCAAATACAGTGAAAGCAGGGATTATACCGTGGGGGAGAGACATACAAAGCAACAAAAAAAATCATCTTATAAATATGTGAGAAACAATCGCAAGAAAGAAAAACCAATGAAGTTTTATCAGTGGTAGAAATGTGCGCATGCTAGAGCTACAATGTTAGACTGATACCTAAAGCAATGTTAAGTCTTTGCAGATCTGGCTTATAGAACATTAATATGAGCTAATTTTGGAGGATCCACAAAATGTCACAAAACTTGGTATTGGTAGTAAAATAATATTTTCACCTGACTGCTCTTGGCAAGACCCAGGCAGAGAATTGATAATAAGCAGATGCATGGAGACATGGCCTCTGGAGACAGTCAAGAAGATTGAAATAAGATTCAGTGTAAAAATCCAGTAGTTGAATATTTCAAAGGCTGGAGGTGTGACTTAATTTGTTGTATGTACCCTTGCCTAACAAGCTTGAGATCCTTGGCTGAAATCCTAGTACCTCCAAACAAAGAAGAAATGAACTTCAGAAAGTATTGATAGCATAATAAAACAGTGGAAAATGTGTTAAGTAGCTGAAGGACAGCCCCTTGGATACCTCAAGGTTGCTTAAACCTAGTGGCTCAAGTTACTTATCACAGAGTAGCTTTTGTTTGTTCAAAATGAGAAAAAAGAAAGCACAATAACCTTTTGCTACCTGTATGGAAAATGCACCAGCAGCACTGTTTCAACACATTCAGAAGTAGAAGTAATAAAGCTCAAGGAGTTCTGAGTTGAATAATTGTATACATTTTGAGGATACTGGCAAGGCTCTACAGAGAGTCTAGAACACACTGTCTCAAACAAAGTGGAAGGTTAGCGCCACAAGCCTGAGGAAGGTGGCTGAGTCATTCAGGAGCCCAGATTCTTTTTATAATATTGTCCTGCTATTTCCTTAGATTACCCTTGATGGCCCTGTGGACAATGGATCACTACCAAGTGTGCTTTCTAGGCTTTCAAGAAGGGAGGCTTAGTCCCACACATTATTCTTGCTCAAAGACTGTTACCAAGAGAGCAGTCACATGCTCCCACAGAGCTGCAACAAATGATGGGAAACAAAGACTTTGTTAGAGGAGGACAAGTTTTTAAAGAGAAGGAAGACAGACAGGAAGCTAGGAAGTAAGTCTCTGCCCCTGCATGTCAACTCATTTGTATAATGAAGTTTTAACTATTTATATATTTTAAATATTTTTTTATTGTTAAGGTACTGTACATAGGGTTACAGTTACACGAGTTAGGTTACCCCCTCTTTTTTCCCCTATCATCCCTTCCCTCCCCACCCAAGTTGTAAGTTCATTTTCAACATGGTGTCTTGTATGTCTCATTGTAACAATGAGACATAACAATGCTTGTTTGACCATTTTGTTATTTCCCTTTTCCTCCCCAAATTAAAAAAAAATGTATGTACAAGATTCAGGGCACCAGAATTAAATACAGTGACAAGAAGGGTTATACCATAGGGGGAAGAACATAACAAAAGAAACAAAAAAAATCACATAGTACATTAAAAACAACAACAAAGAAAAAACCTCTTGTGTCCATACCTTGGGGTCCATTTTGTTTAGCATAATCTTATATAGTCATATGTACTTTTGACCTTTTCTACTTGTCTGGTAAGATTATCCTAGACATATACTAGTTACTGCAAATAAGGGAAACCGTGGGACCTATGTTTCTTTGGGTTTGGCTTACTTCACTTACTATAATTTTTTCCAAGTCTTTTATTTCCTAACAAATGAGTTGTGGTATAGGATAGGTGTTGATATGGTTATAGGGACAAGTGTTCTGATATGGATTTTTTAAAGATAAATTATTGTTTTGGAGCTTTGTTAAATGATAATTTGGTAAAATAAGAGAGAGGCATTGGGTTGAGAATACAGGAAAGAAATATTCTTCAGAAGGAAGTTGGCTCATTTGCTTGTTGCACAGTTGCCTAAGGGGAGGGTGGTGGAGTCCTGTTTCTGATGTCATCTTGGTTTAGAGCCATTCAGTGTCATGTGGAAGGAATGATACCCCTTTCTACTTTAATTCTCTGGGTTTTGATAGTTTACAAAGCGGGTGGTTAAGTCCTTGCAGAATATGATAAAGCTAAAGGTAATAAATTTGGTTTTTATTAAGCAGAATTCTCTGATGGAATGGTAGTTATGAAAACCTGTCAAGTTGTTCCTTAGACTTTCTACTCTGTTCAAATTCCTACATATTAAATTCTTATCTTAAAAGGGAATAAAACCAATCTATTGGGGGAAATCTGTGCTATCAATATTTGCCCATAGTGACATCTCCGGTCCTACTGACTTGGGCCTCAAGTTCCAGAAGCTGTAACAAATTTGGTCCCAACATGGCATGAGCCCTGAACAACTTCCTCCAAGATTCTGACATCAATTCTGCTGCAGAATAATTAATATATATTTACTTTACAAGAGAGGTTGGTGAAATAATAATTGTTCTATATTAACATGTCATCTTTGAAAGTCAAATATAGTAACTTGTATGTGGATCTTAATCATTTTGGGGATCAACTTCTCAAAAAGTGATTAAAACTACAAACGTTTCCCTCTTACTCTATCCCTTTCTCGAATTCCCCAGTAGACTCCTGCAGAGTCACACTGTTTGCATTAGAAAGATCATAAACCAACTTTGCCTATGGAGGCTTCCCTGTAGAGTTTGGAAAATTTTTGCAGCTGGGGTGAACATATACCTTGCTGGGGAAAATCAGCATGAGACAATTGGTCACTCACCAAAAATAAGAATTCTAACAGAAAGGGAGGTAACTGGTGAAAAATGCATGCTGGCTTCAAATAAAAAAATGTGTAGGGACAATCATTCTGCCAATAGGGGATGGTTTTTAAAATAAATTCTTCGTGTTTGGGATTCATTTTTTGTTTGCTTTTTTATTAAGCAGATGAATTTTATTTCCCTGAGTATAAAAGAATCTTATTTTCAAAAGGACATCCTCCCACTGTTTGTTCTCTATATGAAATTCTCATGTATAACAGTACTCCCTTACTGCTCTGGAAATTGCGTGTGCAATTTTTTTAGCTGAAGATCAAAGTTCTGTGACCGGAATTTAGAAAAAAAGTAATTTTTTCTATTCATCCTTACTTTTTTATGTTAAATGATGAATGAAATTGTATATATTTCTGATATACAAAGTGTTTTCAAATATGCATATATGGAGAGACTGCATTGAGCAGTATGCAATACTCATATTCTTGTGAAAATACTTAAAATCCATTATTTTAGTAAGCTTCAAAAATATAATACATTATCATTAGTTATAGTTATCATTGTCTAAAAAAGGAATTCTTGGATTTATTTTTCCCTATCAAATGGATATTTTGTATCATTTAGTTACAATATCTTCAATTCTACCACACCCACTAATGCCCTTATCAACCCCATTCTAGTCTCTGATTGTGAGTCTAACATTTTTGGGCTTCAATAATACATAGAATGGATTATGTGGTATTTGTCTGAGAATGGTTTACTTTATTTAATGATGTTCATGTTCATGTTTCCTTTTTAAAATATTGTAGTTTTCACATATACCTTGTTTTCTTTATGCAGTTATTAAAAATGATAGACAAGTAGATTGATTCAATAGTAAGTCTATTGTGAATAATATGGCAATGTACACAAGAACTCTGACTTCTCTTCTAAATATTGATTGCATTTTTTAGATGTATATCAAAAAGAGGCTTGTTGTATTATACGACAGGTCTACTTTTAACTTTTTGAGGAACTTTCACACTGTTTTCTGTAATCTCTGTATTGATTTAAATTTCCACCCAGAGTTTGCCAAAGGCCTCTTTCTCTGCATCCTTGAGAATCTGTGTTATCCTCAGTGGTTCTTTCTTTAAATCATATTTTTTATTATTTCTAAGTAGTTGTACAAAGGGGTTACAATTCAGTCTGTTAGTTTATGTGCTCCTTTTGATGTTTTACTTTTCATTTCACAAAATTATTGACTTTTTACTTATGAATGTTAGAATTGTTTCATTGTATTTTTCACATTTTTGTCAATATATATTTTTTTAAATATTTTTTATTGTAAAGATACTGTACAGAAGAGTTAGAGTTGCATGAGTAAGGTAATGAGTACATTTCCTATGGAGCATTGTTACTCCCTCCTTTGTTTTTCCCCTACCATCCCTTCCTACCGCACTTCCCCAACTCTTCCCTTCCCCCCCTCCACTGAAATTGTAAAGTTCGTTTTCAACGTAGTAGTGTTTTGTACATCTCATTGTTACAATGGGTCAACCTGTATCCTTATTTAAGCATTTTGTTTTTTCCCTTCCCCTCCCTGAATTAGAGGTGTGTATATATAAGATACAGGGCACCGACATCAAATACAGTGAAAACAGGGGTTTTTACCATGGGGAAGGAACATACAAAGAAACAAAATAAATCACATGGTACATATATAGAAACAATAGCAAGAACGAAAAAAGATATTTGTGTCCCTATCTTGGGGTTCATTTCACTTAACATCATCTTATATGGTCATATGTACATAGATTTTGGCCTTTTCTGCTTGCCCTACACATGTACTAGTTATTGCAAATAAGGAGAAACTATGGGGTTTCTTTGAGCCTGGCTTACTTCACTTAATATAATTTTTCCAACTCTTTCCATTTCCTAACAAATGGGCCAATGTCATTCTTCCTGATGGAAGCATTGAATTCCACTATACACACACACACACACACACACACACACACACACACACACACACACACACATACACAAATATACCTCATTTTCTTGATCCATTCATCTACTGAGGGGCATCTGGGTTGGTTCCATATCTTAGCTATGGTAAATAATGCTGCAATAAACATAGTTGTGCTGGTAGCTTTAGCATGGTCTTGTTTGTGATCATTTGGGTGAATGCTCAAAACTGGGATTGCTGGGTCATAGGGGAGCTCTAGGTGGAATCTTTTGAGGAACCTCCATACTGCTTTCCAAAGTGGTTGAACAAGTTAACATTCCCACTAACAGTGCAGTAGGGTTCCCTTCTGTCCACATCCCCGCCAGCGTCTGTTTTTATTAGAGTTCTTGATTATAGCCATTCTAACTGGGGTGAGGTGGAATCTCAATGTTGTTTTGATTTGCATTTCTTTCATGGCTAGGGAGGTTGAGCATTTCTTATGTGTCTATTGGCCATTCTTATTTCCACTTCAGAGAAGTTTCTCTTTAAGTCTTTAGCCCACTTATGTATCAGGCAGTTGTTTCTTTGAGGATTTATTGTTAGAGAATTTAATATTTTGAGTTACAGGTATATTTTGGATATGAGCCTTTTGTTCATTGTATGGCTAGTGAAGATCTTCTCCCAATCCATGGGCTTTCTATTGATCTTACTAGCTATGTCCTTTACCATGCAGAAGCTCTGCAATTTCATGCAATCCTATTTGTCCAATCTTTCTTTGATTTGTTGTGTTTCTGGGTCTCTATTAAGAAAATTTTGGCCTTTGCCAAGGAGACTGAGAAAACTTTAAATATCTGAAAAAGGAAATCAAAGCAGAATTTAGGAAGTGGAAAAACCTCCCATGCTCCTGGATTAGAACAATCAACATTGTGAAAATGGCAATACTTCCCCAGGCTGTCTACAAATTCAATGCTATACCTATCAATATTCCAACCTCATTCTCCAAGGAAATAGAAGAAACAATCCAAAAATTCATATGGAACAATAAAGGACTCCGAATAACAAAAACAATCCTTAAAAGAAAGAACAGTGCTAGAGGAATATCAATACCAAATTTCAAACTCTACTACAAAGCCATAGTAATCAAAACAGCTTGGTACTGGCACAAGAACAGACTTCAGCACCAATGGAATAGAATTGAAAACCCAGAAATGAACCTACAGACCTATAGCCAGCTAATCTTCGATAAGGGAGCTAAAAAAATACAATGGAAGAAAGACAGCCTCTTCAATAAATGGTGCTGGGAGAATTGGTCAACCTGTATCCTTATTTTGGCATTTTGTTATTTCCCTTCCCCTCCCCAAATTAGAAAAACATATATACAAAATACAGGGCATCAAGATACAGGACCCTAGAATCAAATACAATGTAAACGGGTATAATCATGGGGGAAGAACATACAAAAGAGACAAAAAAAATCACATAGTACATTATAAGTACATTCAAAACAACAGCAAGAAAGACACAACCTCTTGTGTCCCTATCTTGGGGTTCATTTTGCTTCGCATCATTTTATATGGTCATGTGTCCATAGGTTTTGACCTTTTCTGCTTATCCTAGACATATACTAGTTATTACAAATAAGGGAAACCATGGGATCTATGTTTCTTTGGGCCTGGCTTTGTCAGTATATATTCTTGTACAACATTTCTATTGGAGTGAGATATCTTACAGTGGTTTTAATTTGCATTTCCTTAATGATTAATGGTGTGGAGTATCCTTTTCCTATACCTGTTGGTCAATTTTATTTCTCTATTTAAGAAATATCTCTTATGTTACTGTACCAGTTTTTTTACCCATTTTTTTCTTTGTATTGAGTTTTTGGAATTGCTTATTTATTTATTTATTTAGTTAATTTTATTCTTTTGCCAGTCCTGGGGCTTGAACTCAGGACTTGGGCACTGTCCCTGAGCTTCTTTTGCTCAAGACTAGCAGTCTACAACTTGAGCCACAGCACCACTTCAGGCTTTTTCTGTTTATATGGTACTTGGGAATTGAACCCAGGGCTTCATGCATGCTAGTCATGCACTTTACCACTATGCCACATTCCCAGCCCACTCTTATTTAGTTTTTATATTAAACCTTTGCTCTTCTCAGATATATGGCTTGGAAATATTTTCTCTTATTCTATAGGTTTTTCTCTTCACCCTGTTGATTGGTTTCTTGCTATTCAGGAGCATTATTTTCTAATCTCATTTGTGTGTTTTTGTCATTGTGATTTATGAATTATATAGTTTAATAAACTATTGTTCCAAATAATGTCTTGGACTTTTTTCCTTATATTTTTTTTGATAGTTTAAAGTTTCAGGTCCATTTTTTAGGTATTCAATCCATTTTGCACTGATTTTTTAAAAAATATGATGTAGTAAAGGTATCCCATTGCATTCTGTGGCATTTCACCATATAGTTCAAAGTCTTTACTCTGCCTAATGAATGACATCAGTAATATTGTAGTATACAAAATCATCATGAAAAAATCATGAATCAATATATTAATGAAAAACCTGAGAATGAAATGTAATAGAAACCTAGAAAATGATTCTATTTAAAATAGCAACAAGCTTGTAAAATATGTAGAAATATATAGCCAAGGGGTTGAAAATCAATATTTTGAAATTATAATACATGGATGGGAAAAATTTAAGAACTAACAATAGAAACATAATCTTGTATTCATGGATTGTGAAACAATATTTTTAAAGCACCCCTACTACCCAAAGTGACATGATATGATTCCTTCCACAGTGTCAAGGATATATGTCACAGAAATAGAAAAAATGTGAGCATTTTATGAAGCCACAAAGTATCCTGAATAGCCAAATAAATTTTAAGCCAAATGACCAAATACAGTTCTGACTCTGTCCATAATCCTAGATACTCAGGAGACTGAGTTCTGATGTTTTGGGGTGGAAGCTAACATGGACAAGTAAATCCAAGAGATTCTCATCTCTAATTAACCATCAAAAAGCCAGAAGTAGAGATGTAGCTCAAATGGCAGTGTCAGCCAAGAACCAAAAAGCCAAATTAAAGCATGAGGTGTGCAGTTGAAGCTGTAGTATTGTCTCACACACGCACACGCACACAGACGAGCAAAGCCAGAGGTTTCAAAATACGTTGTAGTACTGGAGACGGACTCATGTGGCATGGTGCTAGCCATAAGCAAAGAAGTTATGCATGGACATGTGTTTCATGAGTTTCAAGCCCCTGAACAAACAAAAAATTTAAAAAATTTCAATTAATATTATAAAGTTAGAGAATCAGAACAACATGGTGCTTATTTAATAAAAAGATACCTAAATCAATGGAGCACAACTAACCCCCCCCCCACCAAATCTGTATTTGTTATGGTCAATTGAATCTGTGGGTTTATGTATGCATGTGTGCTGGTGTGGGCATGGGCATGTGTGTTTGTGTGTGTGTGTGTGTGTGTGTGTCCGTGTGCACACGTTGGTACTTAGTCTTCACCTCAGGGCCTGGGTGCTGTCTTTTACCAGTTTTGCCCATGGGTACTCTAGGGTTTGAGCCACAGTTACTACCTCTGGCTTTTGGTGGTTAATTGGACATAAGGTTCACAGACTTCAGCCAGGCGCTGGTGGCTTACGTCTGTAATCCTAGCTACCCAGGAGGCTGAAATCTGAGGGTCACAGTTCAAAGTCCACCTCAGCAAGAAAGTCCATGAGACTCTTATTTCCAGTTATCCACCAGAAAACCCAAAGTGGTGCTATGGCTCAAGTGGTAGAGTGCTAGCCTTGAGCTGAACAGTGAGGGACAGTGGCCAGGCCCAGAGTTCAAGACCCACTACTGACAAAAAAAAAAAGATTCATAGATTTTGACCAATTGATTTTTGATAAAGATGTCAAGAACAGTCTGTTTGGCAAATCAAAATTTTTATATGTATAGAAAAATAAAACAACAAAACATATTGAAACACTTTTAAGAAAAGAGAAAGAGATGAGGGAGACTGATAGAAGAGACAATTATGTAAAATTTCTAAGATACACACACACACACAACACACAACACACACACACATGTTCTAGGCCAATAACCTAAGGTAGCTTACTCAGGCCCTCATCCAGGGTCGTGCTTACCTTTTGACTGTGTCTCATTCCTTCAAAAGATCTCAAGGCGCTCTAGATCTAGCAACTTTCATGTAATTTAAAAAAAATAAAAACAAAGTTATTACCAGAAGTTTTTGTGGACTTGAAAAGTTATGTTGAAATTAGAATACATTTCTCATCCTTGGAATACTAAGTGCTACTTATTGTCATGGTCTGAATATATAGGGTAGGGCAGAAGTGGATAAGGCAGTAGTGTCACTATGTCAGAATTGAAGACATGCTTTACTAACTGTATCAATTGCTGTCACTGTTTACATTTTCCTTTCATTTTTCTTGGTGACTCTGTCTATGTACATTTCTTTGCTCATAGTTGTCTTGAACAATAAAAGAAGAACACAAAGTAAGACTATGCCTAGATGATCTTTCCTATTTTTCTTCCAAATGTTACCAGCTAACACCCCAATATGAAAGCAAATCAACACCAACTTGTACTTCAACACTACCATCATTATTTTCAGGGTTCTTTTTTTGTTTGTTTGTTTTGGGTCCGGTCGTGAGGTTTGAACTCTGGGCCTGGGCGCTGTCCCTCAGCTCTTCAGCTCAAGGCTAGCACTCTACCACCTGAGCCACAGCACCACTTCCGGCTTTTTTTTTCTGATTATTGGTGCTGAGGAATCGAACCCAGGACCTCAAGCATGCAAGGCAAGCGCTCTACCACTGAGCCACCTTCCCAGCCATTTTCAGGGTTCTTAAAATGAACATTTTAATATTGACTTAATTTTTTACTTAGGAAATAGAAATGGATTCAATACTAACATATACTATCTTTTTTAAGATAAAAAAATAATATAATGTTCTCTACAAAGGACAAGCATACAGAACAAAAATGAAGAAAATAGACTATGCAAACATTTCTGTAATTTAGGTGAGATAAAACACTATGCTAGTCTACTCTGCTAACTGCAAATGAACTTTTTACATAAGACTAAAGAATACAAACTGAGAAAATAAAAGTACCTGATATGTATTATACATAATATAATTACACTAAAACTAAATAATCACTTGAGAAATTTTTGTATTTTATTATCTAGTATATTAAACTCACAAATTTGTATGAGTTTCAGTATGATATGATTTATGAATAAAATAAGAAATAAATAAAGCTAATTAACATATCCATCACCTGTAATGGTCACCGTATTTTTTTAGGTGAGAGCATTTAAAACTACTGTCAGAGATTTTTGAAATGTCAGATCATTGTTAATTGATTTAGACACATGGGTGTATATACTTTCACTGTCTAATTTGGGATACTGTAAATGTAAGGGATACAATAGTTGCTTATGATTTTAAAAAGTCTGGTATCTCAGTTTAAAGATGTGATTCTTAGTAGTCAAGATATAGAGTCAATCCAAAAGACTTCAACAGATGAATGGATAAAGAAAATGTAATATGTATTCATATTTCTGTGTGTATATTTACATACATATACTGAATAGAATATTCAACCACAGAAAAGAAGGAAATTATTTCTCTTACAGCAACATGCATGGAATTAGTAGACATTGTGTTTACTGAAATATCAGGTGTAGAAATGCAAATGCAGCACATTCTCACTTATCTGTAGAAACCAGAAAGTTGAAGTAGAGATAAGAGTATGCATCAGAAAAGACAGAAAAAGGATGGAGAAAAAATAGTAAATGGATATAGGAGTATATTTGGAGAAGACGAAAAACAATATTTTTCATAGTGCAGTGGAATAACTATGGTTAACAATAATAGTTTATTTTAATGTAGCTATTATTTCTTTCAGCAATAGCTACTTGAATGTTTCTCAGAAAAAATCATAAATATTTGATGTGAATATTATTAATTATATGCATTTAAATGCCACATCATACCCCATGAATATGTGCAAATATTATGAGTCAATTAAAAATAAAGATGTATTAAGACTGAATGAAATTAAACTTACCAATGAAAGTAATTTTCATGGATAAAGTATGCACCTATGAATAATATTAATATTAGTTTGTTTCATTTAAACTACAGCTTAATTTGTTATCACAATAAAAATTTTATGAGGGCAAAAAAGAGAAAAAGTATATGAAAGATCAGAGTCTGTTAACATAAATTTAAAAAGCACTCAAAACTTATCTAGGACAACCTAGTGCAACTCTTACTAAAAAGGACAACTTCCATTATTTTTCTTCAAAGATTACCTAATGTTTGCCCTGAAAAAACACTGAAATTCCCTTATAACAATTTCCACATGTTGCTTTATCCCTCAAAATGAAGATTCATATGCTATTATGAAATTATAGCTTCTTCTGATTAAGGAATTCAAAACAAATGTTTATTCCTGGACATGATTTTCTGATTTCCCATTGCCTGCTGCAGGGTGAAAATGACCAGCTTCCAAGCTGATCCATCAGGAGAGGACAGAACCGCAGGAGTGCAGCCTTTCATTGTGTTCCAGGCCTCCAGTGCTCGCTAAGTACAAACACCCACATCCCTCCACATATGTTACAGTCCCAGAAAATGATGACAGGGACTGTGAATCACTGCAAAAATAGGAGATGAGGAGAGGAGTAAGTGGCTAAATGAATGTAGTCTGGAGATGGGTCTGATCTTTGGGAATTAAATCGTGAAAGGGGTCCACAAGAGAAAGAAGTTTTCTCAGGCTGGTGTTTTCTGTGGGCTGGAAAGCTGGCATGGTTCTTTCACAAAGGTTCTCATTAACTTACACTGGTGCTAAGTTCTGTGTGCCAAGGACCTTTCTTAACATTTTGAAGATGAAAAAGAAAACAATTTTCCAATTCCAAGGATAAAGTCCAACAGATTTTTTTAGCTTTCAAGTTGCAGAAGTTAAATGGGTCTAGCAGGTTCAAATGCCACTTTAGCCATTTGGGGCCTCAGGGTTGATGGCTCCTCATTGGTACAAAAGGGCTTCGGAGCTTCACCTACATGCACAACCATTGTGGAAAGCTGGAGTCATTGCTCAGTCATGAAAAATCAATTTGATTGTGGACTATACAAAGACAGGAGAATTGAGACAGATTAAAAACAACTGTTGGCATAGTTATAATTAATCATTAAATCATGTATTTCTTCATTTGGAGATGATTGATTCCTAGGAAATATTTGAAGAATTTTTTTGTTCTAATTTTTACTAAGGACTGCATTTGATGATGAACTAAAGATTTGAATGACTATAATTGTCACCCTGGCAATGTTTAATTGCTTCTATTTTGACCAGCAGCCTCTGAGAAATACTTTGTATGTGTATAACACTCCAGAAGGGCTTTACTTTCTATAAGAAGTTTCCTGCCAAGTGGGTGACTCTTAGGCACTTGACAGGTACAGAAGCAAGTCTTCCTTGTGTTCCCTGGGCTGAGGCCCAGAATTCTATTACCATACCAGGAGAGACACAGGATGCAGTGGATGTACACTTACACTTGAAGATGAATGTAATGACCAATTACAGAAGCTGCTGCTTTTCAAATTTCATGTGAAAGATCAAAGAATAGCAATCTAAAAGACAACATCCCTCTATTGTCACACATCTTACCTGTTTCTCTGCGGTGACTGCATGACATTCCATTTACACATGTGGCAAAATAAAGCAATAGATTCTAGGAGCTGTACAATGTGCATTTTATACACACAGATAAATGTAGGTATGCATATACAGATGTGTAGATAAATCCTTGCATAGTTATTCTGCGGATTATTTAATTTTTTAGCTATAGTTTCCTAAGTTAAATCTTGGATATTTTGTTGAGCTTTGTGGATTCTTCTAGAAGAGCTTTCACACTGTGTTGAATTTGTCATGCAGGTTTAGGTTTTATTTGATCAGATTTGGTTCTAAGATATTCAAAAAGTATCATGTATGTAATAAACACAATTTAATATTAGAAACTTAATTTCTTCTAGATAAAAAGTTGAAAGGCAACAACTAATAGATAAACATTTTGTTAATTCTTGAGTCTTTGTGTCTGACCAAGAAAAGGTTATACATTGAGTAGGAGGATTAGTAATGTGCTGTAGATGGAATCTTTCAGTAAGAAATAATGTTTTAAGTTTAAAACTTCCAGGCTAAAAGAAGGCTCACTCAGAAAACTTGAACTTTGATGATATGACACACATGAGCCAAGCCAGGGAAATAACAAAATACACACAAAAAGCTCAAATGTTAAGGCAGCCATTATCACAGTGGGTAACATTACCATAGCTGAAGTGATTAGAAGGGATTATGGGCAGTACACAGAAATAAAATTAAAACTAAAAGGCTATAAACATTAGACTTTAATCCTGTGGTTCTGAAAATAAAGCCAGAACAGTAATCAGGCAAACTTGTGGAATTATTGTGGGCAAAAATAGCTTTTCTAAAATGTGTTTTTCTTAGTATAAGTCCTAGAATAGTTTTTTTGTCCCCCAAAAGAAACAAGTTAATGATAAATCAATAACTGAAAAAAGATATCTAGTGTACTATAACACAAGAATGTTATATAGGTGATTTATAGTTATACAGTCATAGTTAACAACAGGCATTTTTAGAGTTTGAGATTTCTGATTCGTAAAAATAATAATAAATGATTCTCCAAGAAGTACAATGTTGGTTTTAAGTTTAGTTAGCTTTAGACATGACAGTAATGTTTTCAATTCCAGCACTTGGGAGGAAGAATAGGACTGAGAGTTCAAGGACAGCCTGAATGATATAGTAAATAAATACCAGCAAAATATTAAAAAAGAAGATTTAAGATTCTTTAAAACATATTTAGAAATATTTATTATTTCAACAGAATTTTTTTGTGTGTTTGTCAAATGTTTTCATCCCAGTAAATTTCATAAAAATCTGTGAGCCAATAGCTGAAAGTTTTATCTGATGTTGTTTTTCTTCATTACATCTTTACATTGTGTGTGTGTGTGTGTGTGTGTGTGTGTGTATGCCAGTAACCAGTAGTTGGGCTTGAACTTGGGGGCTTGACTGTGTCCCCTACTTTTTCTTTCTCAAATTCTTCCACTTGATCCAAAGCATACTTCCAGCTCTTTGCTGGTTAATTGGAGACAAGAATTCATGGATTCTCCTGCTCAGGCTGGCTTCAAATTTCAGTCCTCCTACTGTTCAACCTCCTGAGTAGCTAGGATTACAGGTGTGAGCCACTGGCACCTGGCTATACTGTCATAATTGTGAAATATATACTCAGGCTGAGTATCTTGAACAATACGCTCTGCAAGAGTTTTAGAGATTTTTGTTGAGTCTGGTATCTGCCCCTAGTATTCTTTATTTCTTATGTCTTTAGTCTTTGGCACCTTAATTTGTTTCTTAAAATATTTGACTAAATATCTAGATCCCTTTTTCTTCCTTGGCAGTTTTGTTTAATTTTCCATGACTTAAAATTGTTGACTTTTCAGCATGAGTATGAAGGTACTTATTATGGAATGAAAATATTTTTAGTTATGTAAAAACTAACCAAAAGCCTTTAAATTGAGTATATTATGTAAATCAAGGAGTTTTTAAGAATGATTAATGATACTACCTATGTTTACTTCTATTAACCTGAACTGAATTTAATAGAAACAAAGAAATGTTTATTCTTTGGAACAGGTAATTAGACTACTAACCTCTGTAAGATGTTTAAATTTTTTTTTAAAAAGTCACTTTGTTTTCAAAAGATGAGGATTATTTGGCTTTCTATCATCTGTAGTCTCCAGCTATAGATTGCAAGGAAGCCTGGGTGGACAGTATTTAGCATTCCATATGAAATTGAGAAGTTGTAAAGGCCTAAAAATTAGATGGTTAAGTTCACTGCAAAGGGTAGATCCATGTGTCCCTTTTGATTGAGAGTCAAATATTAGAAATAACATTTTATATGACTTAAAAGATAATAACTTTGTTTTGAATATGATCAGGAATAAAGTAAAGGAAATTATTTGCCTGAGTTTAACTTCTAAAACAAACAGGGTTGATTTTCTGAATAAAATTGGTCTTTGACAAGAATAGAAATTTACATCTTTCAGCTGATTTATAGATTACTAAAACTTGAACAAATGGCTCATTGCTAGGAACAAAAGACTAAGTAAAGGGAAAAAAATTAAGTTTCGTAACTTTGAAACTGATATTCTAATCAATCAAATTTCTTAGGACATGAAAGAGGTCATTTAGAGAGATTGAAAGCCAGATAAATTCTTACAAAATAATAAGATGTCCAGGAAAATGCATGTGATTGAGAATAAACAAGGCAAAAACCCACTAAATGTGAAACCTCAAAAGAAAAAAAAAAGCCATATTAGGGAAAAAAAGTTTCCAAGCCACAAATAGGATGTTCAAGAGGAATGCCTCTTTCCTGAATAACATTTTGTTCAGATAGATATTATTACAAAGCTCCATGCAGCTATTAGATTATTTTTGTAATGTGTCTAACTTCTAAAATGGCCACCTTGACTTATAGTGACATTAGGGCTTAGCAAAAACCCAGTTTCCAATAGTAAGAATAAACAAGTGCTTTGAAATAAACGAGTTTTGATCCCTTTAATTTTATAGCCTTGGTTTCAGTATATCTTTTTGAGGTTATCCTGGATGTTTTGAAATAATTAGGTTTTTCTAGAGTCATCTTATTGATGTGTTATGTACGAAGTCTCATGTTTTGTGCTATGCATATTACATAATTGCTTCGGTTTATATGAACTAAGATAAAAGGCAGTAAAATGGAGGAATCTTCAAGAAAAGTATACATGCTAAAGAAGAGATTTATGTGCCCTCATTATAGTTTTCTCAGAATACTTAATATTGCCTGACCCATCCTAAAATCCCAAAGTCAGAAGAAAAATCAAAACCAAATTTTAGCTGACTTGAGAAGTGGAGATATTTGTCAAACTCTTACCCTATACACTTTTTCTTTTCTTTTTTATTTTAAGGCAGGCCAAGATCATGGGGCTTGAACTCAGGGCCTGAATGCTATCCCTGAGATTTTTGCTCAAGGCTAGGACTTTTGATGGTTGATCAGAGACAAGAGTCTTACAGATTTGCCTGCTTGGGCCAACTTTGAACCATGATCCTCCAGTCTCTGCCTTTACAGTAGTTAGGATTGCAGGCTTGAGTCACTGGCATCTAGCTCCTATATGCTTTTATGTATTCAAAAAATAAGTGTTACCATTTAGTTCATTATAAGGCTGTAGGAACTTGCACATAAACAAATATTAATCTATATACTTGAAGCTGACCAATTTTAAATCCATGGAAATCTTGAATTGAAGCAATATTGGTATTGGTATTAATCCAAACATAGATCTCTTGAATCTGGGGTTGGGGGGTAAATGGGAAGGGATGGGAAGGGGAAACAAAGGAGGAGGCAACAATGCTTGATAAGAAATGTACTCATTATCTTGCCCACGTAATTATAACCCCTCTGTATGGTATTTTCACAATAAAAAAAAAGTACCTCCTCGGAAGAATACAAACTTGTGGTACACAAGAACAACTTCACAGTACTCCAAATCTTAGGGAATGCAGCTATGTAGAGAGGGAATATATAACTGTAAATGCCTACATTACGAAGAAGAAAGCTTTGAAATTAGCAGCTGAAGCATTTTAGCTAAAAAAAAAATAGCATCATGGGCCCAAGAGAAGAAAATAAATATGAGACAGAAAAAAATGAACCAGAGAAGAGACAAAAGAGAAAATCCACAACATTGAAAGTTTTCCTTTGGAAAAATATCAATAAAATTTACAAATCACTAGCAGGACCTATCACAAAAAAGTGAGATGACTCAAATTATTAAAAATCAAAAATAAAGGAAGTACAATGTTTGGTATATATATTTATACTATAGAATTATTAAACCAAAATCCATTCTGTAGGGCATATCACATTGTACCATTTAAACATATGCAATTATTTGTCAGTTAAAAATACAATAAAGACAATTTAATGTAAAGGTAGAGAAATGTAAAGTTAAAAGGCAAAATCAAGGAAGAAACAGTGCCATTGCGGTTATAAAAGTAAAAGGATTAAAACTTAATGCCACTAATATTTTTATGTTAAGAATGGGATAATGCATCTGGAAGGAATGAACCTCTAGAAAGTAAATTTCTGAAACCAATGTAAATTAAAGGGCTTAAAAAATTAGAAACAAGTGTTTCTATCCTACTACTTCTCTTTTCCTTGGTTTCTATTTCTCTCTTCCTCTATCCCTTTTTAAAATTTGTTTTATTTTAAATATGCTGTACAGAAGGGTTAAAGTTACATGAGTAATGTATTGAGTACATTTCTTGTAGAGCATTGTTACCCCCTTCTTTGTTGTTCTCCTACTATCCCTTTCCTCCCCCAACTCCCCCACTACTTCCCCCATCCTGAAGTTGTAAAGTTCATTTCCAACAGTATCTTGTGAGTCTCACTGTTGCAATGGGTCATCCTGTGCCTTTGTTTCAGCATTTTGTTATTCCCCTTCTCATCCCTACCCCAAATTAGATAAATGTATATACAAGATGCAGGGTACGAAAATCAAATACAGTGGCAATAGAGGGGATATACCAAAGGGGGAAGAACATACAAAAGAAAGAAAAGAAAATCACACAGTATATTAAAAAAAAACAACAACAAAGAAAAATCTCTTGTGTTCATCTCTTGGGGTTCATTTCTTTTAACATCATCTTATATGGTCATATGTACATAGCTTTTGAGCTTTTCTACTCATCTGATAAGATTATACTAGACATATAGTAATTACTACATTATAAGGGAACCCATGGGGGACCTATGTTTCTTTAGGCCTGGCTTACTTCATTTAATATGATTTTTTCCAAGTCTTTCCATTTCTTAACAAATGGGGAGGTGTTATTCTTTTTGATGGAAGCATAGAATTCGTGTGTGTGTGTGTGTGTGTGTGTGTGTGTGCGCGCGCCACATTTTCTTGATCTGTTCATCTACTGAGGGGCACCTGGATTGATCCATTATTCACTTGGTGAGTAATGCTTCGATAAACATAGTTGTGGTAGTTTTAGCATTTGTGTTGAACTGCCTCTAATTGGATTTTGGAACCAAAGTTTACTGTCCATCTTTACACTTCAGGATAGGGATGATCAGTACCAGGGCTGGAACTCAGTGTCTGTGCTCTTTCTCAGCTTTCTTGCTCATGGTTGGTACTTTATTCTGGGACTACATTTCTGGTTAAATGCAGATAGAATCTATTGGACTTTTCTGCTGGGGCTGGCTTTGAACATCAGTCCTCAAAATCTCCTGAGTTAGCTACAGTACAGGTATAAGCCACTGGAGCCTGGTTCTCATGATCAGATTATGGCTGATTATTTGTCACCCTCTGAAAATACATGCTGAGAAAAAGACCTAGTATGATTCTTTCATAAGCTTTACATCTTATTAGTAGTTCATAGGAATCAATCATCACATAAAATAATATTTTTCATAAATATAATAGTTACAATATTTATGTACAATTTATATAACTATAACAACTGCTAAGTACTATGTATAGAGTTGACATAGAAAGGTATAACACCAAGTGTTGACAAGCTTCTTGGGAGCAAATAAGATTGTCCCCAAATACACAGACACATAGTTTATGTTCTTTCTTTTTAACATAATGGACATATGGAACATTTATTGAGGCAGGAAAGAGCATTGTGTTTCAGTTAAAATCTATACATTTTCTACAGTAAAACACAAGTGTTTCCATTTTAATGTATCATTTGTTTTGTTTGAAAAACCAGAAATGTTTTGTTTTGTTTTGCTTTTAATTTTATTTTATTGTAAAGGTACTCTACAGAGGGGTTACAGTTACATGAGTAAGGTAACGAGTACATTTCTTGTCGAACATTGCTAACAGAAATGTTTTGATTAAAGGTAGCTGGGCACCATTGGCTCACCTCTGTACATATGCCTACTCATGAGGCTGAGATCTGAGGATTGCTCCAAGCCAGCCTGGGCAAGAAAGTCTGTGAGATTCTATCTCCAATGAACTACTCAGAAAAAGCTGGAAGTGGAGCTGTGGCTCAAGTGGTAGAGTGCTAACCTTGAGCACAAAGAGGCTCATGGACAGTCCTGTGTTTAAGCCCCAGGACTAGAAACAAAAAAATAGAAAAGTCAACAGTAGTAGTATTTTGTGGTAATACATTTATTTCATGGTAAATTAAGTCAATCAAATATGCGAAGATTATATTGAAATAATGTTATTATTTATTTGGATTTTGAAGAATTTTATATCATGAATGAAGAAAGCCACTTGGCATCACATTTCTAACATGATAAAATACTATTATATTACTAGTGTTTAAGAGAAATAGTATTAATATATTCCAATAAAATATATTAAGGTCCTACTCAGTCCTATAAAACATAACAATTTTGGATAATTAAAGCTTTTATTTTATCATTAGTATAACCTACAGTTTTTTTAATTATGTGTCTGTTTTTTAAAAAAAATTGCAAAGCTTTAAAAACTTAATTTTCCTAATAGTTGTTAATTATTCAATTTTATGGAAATATTTCTTAGCCCCTTTAAAATCACTGGGATGATTTTTTAAGAGTAAAATAAGTAAAGTTGTCTTAAATTCATACTCCTTCACTGGTATCTCTGACAATATTTTGTGTGTCTATAAAGCTCTTAAAACAAAATCCAGATTTGGTTTTACTCATTATATTACATGATATTTGGTTTGATGTAATTTAAACTGTCTGAGATACTGTTTAGGAGGGTTTTGATTAGACACTGGCAAACTTCAAAAGGTCTGGGTATTTGGTTTGGATAAAACTTGATTCATTTGGATAGCTATTCAGATTTTTCACCAAAATATCTGAGGGCCTTTTTCCAGGCCTTTCCTGTGTGAATATTTCATTTTTCACTCATCTCCTCAAGCAACTGTGTTTCATGGTTTTTAGAATACAGTTTCCAGCCAAATGTTTTGGAAGCCTATGAACATAGTAGGTTACATGACCATTTATTTTAAAAGAGATTTTTTTTAAATTCATATCTTCACTTTCAAGTCATGCTACTAGAATCATGGTTTTTTGCTGTTACTCTAATAATTTTTAAGACTATATGGAAAGAGGGATGGGAATGTGGCTCAGTGGTAGAGTGCTTGCTTAGCATGCATGAAGCCCTGGGTTTGATTCTTCAGTATCACATAAACAGAAAAAGCTGGAATTGGTGCTGTGGTTCAAGTGGTAGAATGCTAGACATAAACAAAAGAAGCCCAGGGACAGTTCCGAGGCCCTGAGTTCAAGTCCCAGGTCTGGAAAAAAAGAACTATATGATATGTATCATCAGAGTAGATTCTTTAAGTGCATATAGTCGTATTAGCTCAGTTGCTAATAAGCAGTATAATTAATTCCAATAATTCCCACTATAATACTGTTTTTAAAAATTATTCATAACTTCTAGTAACATGCATGTTCCCTTCACCTGGGCTTCTACCTTCTGACCTTCAATAGAAGGCTTTTCTTTTTATTCATATTTCATTTCATCTATACAAATCTCTACAATGTTTCAGTCTAAAAGAGCTCCCAAGTTTATTTTTTTCTATTTCTATTACCATTTAGCAATGTACAAAACTTCCTTCTCTTTCATTTTCCCAGTTGCTATTCTCTTCTCTCCTAATAATTGTAATTTAAACTCTGAGTCTGATGTATTGATTGCTTCATTTCTAGCACTTAGGCTGGTACCAGCTGTCTACAGATGAGTGGATGTTTCATGATTATCAGATGACTTAATAGTACCTCCATCCACTTTATTCTGATAGGGTGGTTAACTTATCTAAATTGAAGACATAGTAGAGGACAAAATTGGAACTCAAGCCCATGTTTTCTACATTTAAACACCTATGCATCTTATCAACACATTCATTTTTAAAATTTTACTTTTAAGTAAAATTTTCTTTAGAAAAAGGGTAGTATTTCAGTCTTAGATGTTCTAATCAAACATTTCCAAATTTTTTAGAAAAATTACTGCTACTTACTCTAATAAAACAATGCACATTTTCCAGATTCTCAGATTTATGATCGAAATCCTTTAACAATTCCATATTAGCTGAGAGTATTTTTTAATGTTCTCTTAAATCCAAAGGTGTCTGGAAAAACACAGTTATTACTTTTTACCTATAGCACTACAAAGATTTAGTTCATTGTATTGTCTAGGAGGTGGCAGTGGATGATTTACAGCTTTCACTGAAATAGACCTTTTGGTGTGTGTGTGTGTGTGTGTGTGTGTGTGTGTGTGTGTGTGTTGTATGTATGTGTGTGTTGCTGAAGCATTTCATACCTAATCCATGTTAGTGACCAATAGACTCAAGTACATTACATTATAACAACTGACCAGTCTTGTCCCTAAGTTTCTCAGGTACCACATACACATTTTTGTCATTTGAAGATCTCAACATAATAGATACGGAGTTTTGTGTCAGATGGGTCTTGGATTGCAATTTCCTATTGCAGGTTCAAGTGTGTGTCTCTGATCAACTTAATTATTTTCTTTGCAATTACAGGGATATACTTATTTGGCAAAGTACTAGTTATGTCTAAGTGGGATAAGTTATATGAAATAACTCAATAGATGTTTAGTTTCTCTATCATTTTAATAAAATGAAAAGTCCACTTATTAAAAAATACTTAAGTAGCTTTTTAGGTCATATAATCTTAGATCAATAATATTATAATATCAAATATTAGGGATTATTATTAGATACAAATTTTGAGAAGAGATGAATCTTTCATTCTGGATATTTCATCATTCCTTGTAGATTTTTTTAAAATAAGTATTTAATTGTGAAAATACTGTACAGAGGGGTTACAATTACATGGGCAAGATAATGAGTGCATTTCTTATCAAGCAATGTAGCCTCCTCCTTCGTTTCCAGTTACCATCCCTTACCATACCTCCCCCTCCCCCCACTCCCCTCACCCCACCACCACCCCCGCCCCAGCGCCAAAGATGTATAGTTCATTTTCTTTTTCTTTATTATTATTGTTATTTATTGTGAAAATACTGTACAGAAGGGTTCCAATTACATGAGCAAGATAATGAGTACATTTCTTATCAAGCATTGTAGCCTCCTCCTTTGTTTCCCCTTCCCATCCCTTCCAAGCCTCCCCCCCATCCTCCCCGCCCCCCCTACCAAAGTTGTAAAGTTCGTTTTCAACATAACGACTTGTACTTCTCATTGTTGCAATGGGTCCACCTGTATCCTTATTTAAACGATTTATTTTTTCCCTTCCCCTCCACAAATTATACCAACATTAAATACAGTGAAAACAGGGGTTATACCGTGGTGGAAGGACATACAAAGCAACAAAGAAATATCTTATAAATGTGTTAGAAACAATCTCAAGAAAGAAAAAAACATTTGAGTCCTTAACTTGGGGTTCATTTCACTTAACATCAACTTATCTGACCATTTCTGCTTGTCTCAGACATATACTAGTTATTGCAAATAAGGGAAACCATGGGACCTATATTTCTTTGGGACTGGCTTACTTCACTTAATATAATTTTTTTCCAATTCTCTTTCCATTTCCTAATAAATGGGACGATGTCATTCTTTCTGATGGAGGCATAGAATTCCATTGTGTATATATGCCGCATTTTCTTGACCCATTCATTTACTGAGGGGCATCTGGTAGATTTTTGAGTGACTTATAAATTGACAAAATTTTACTTATTAATCAGGAAAGCTGATATTAAATAAGTCCTGGGTAAATAAATAAAACATTTTACTAAAATCTAACAAATTAAAAAAATCCTGCACATAAGCATGTGAACAGATGAGTCAAGGCTCAATCAGCTTCGTTTTATAAAACATATTTTGTCTTATCTTCCTTTACTTTTCTGATTCTCCTATGAATAACTGTCATCTAATATATAACAAAATCAATTTCTAGAACACTTAAATAATGATAAGTTTTAAGGGTACAGCAGGAAAAGAGTTTGGGATGCTTTGCACTTCTAATCACATGGATAAGAAATTGTCTTTTCTTCAACTGAATTTGAGGATGTTAATAAGAAAAAGATCTATACTGTCATTCTTGGAAACAGAAATAGCGTGTTAAGAAAATTCTGATAGACTCAATGATAGCAAAACATTTAATCATTTCAAATTAATATTCAAATTAATATTATTTAAAACTGCAACTTTAATTCAACATTTAATCCTTTCAAATTAATATTATTTGAAATTAATCATTTCAAATTAATATTATTTAAAACTGCAACTTTTATCTTTGTGTGTTGAGCTTAATTGTTATGTCTCTCCCTTGTTTTGTTTCATTTCTTTTTCAGGAGATTTTTACGAATGACTTAACTCAGAGTACTCTGCATATTTTGAAAAGGTTGGAATATTACCTTCACTTAACTTTCTTATTTTCCAGCACTTCAACTGTACGATTTTAAAAGCACTCGTAGCTAGAGAATCAAATAATGAATCATGTTGTTTATGCAAAAAATTTAATAAGTATTGATTGGCAATAACAGTCATTAATATTATTAATGATGAAAGCAGAGTGCACATATACACATTATAAATGCTCACAAAAATGGAAATGAGACAGTCCTGAGATTTTTAGAGCCAAACTTACTAATATGTTGAGTAGTCAAAATTCCAGAATGAAGAACATACTGCTTAATTCCATAAGTAGAATAAATTAAAACATATATTTTTCTATGGAGTATAACATTCATCATATATATATATATCATAATAATGTTGAGCCACTTATATTAGTTTATTACCTTGAGTGAAAAAGAGGTTCTAAAAGTCAGTTGAAATACCAAAGTAGACTTTGCCAGGAAAAATTAAGTTATATAAAATTTGGTGAAATCTTTCAATTTTAAATAACAAAATATTTGAGCCAACATTAATTTTAATCAATATAAAATTATTTTCTAGTTAAAATATGTCAAATCATAGTTTGTTTTTACTAATATATTTTTAATAAATGAAAAAAGTTTCTTTAAAATTGGCACATTTTAATGACATGTAGTTTTGAAGCTAAAAAAATGCCCTGTGAATTGTGACTGGAAATTTTAGTTGGTGATTATTGATTAGTAGCCAAATGAACTCATACATCACAGATTTCAGAATTTTTAAATAGCTAGCTTAAATTTTGACAGCTGCCATTTTCCTCTCTGTAAGAAACTAGATCCAAAATGTAAAGTAGTTTAAGGGGGAAAAAAGCGACAATTATTTAAAACTACAAAATGAGAGGAGAGTTGAATTTTACTATTATCACAATGAAACCATTTTGGACAATTAATGTATGTTAATAATGAGTTTTGAAAAAAATGATAAAATAATGTATTATAGGAACACAGACATTCTCTTTGCTTCTTGACTGCTATGATGTGAGTAGCTGTGTCCTGCTATGCCCTAGTATTATGAACTGGGATCTTTGAAACTATGAGCTAAAATAAATCTTTTACTTTTAATTTTTTTATCTTATAAAATTCTATTGTTTACTCCATATACATGTACATTTAATGTCTCAATTAGTATTTGTATTATGTAATCTTTTTTTAGTAATACTTCTTATTTTCATTGGTTTTGTAAGGTGTATCTTTTATTGCATTTACTTCTGACATCTCTGTCTATAGTTCATGAAATATCATGAGTATTTCTTTTACATTCAACTTAACCATCTTTGTCTATTTTTGTGTGTGTGTTTTTTGGTCAGGTGTGGGGCTTGAACTTAGGGCTTGGGTGTTGTCACTGAGCCATTTTGTGCAAGGATAATGCTCTACCACTTGAGCAATAGCACCACTTCTCATCTTTGCCTTGATTAGACCATTTTAATTTAATGCTACTATTAGTTTAAGACTAAGATTGGCTCTGTCTACCATATGTACATTTATTTTCTATTGTCTCATTTATTTGTCTCTCATATTCATTTTTTGTTTTATTTTTAAGTGTGTACTCTTAACTTCATAATCTTATATATTGCCACCTGGTTATTTCATTGTCCTTTTTCTTACTTGTAAGTCAGATAAAAATCACAATTTTCTTTTTTGAGTTTTCACTTACAACGTTGTGCTTAAGAAAACTGTGGTGAACAAAAGACTGGATTATAGAATGGCAAGGATGTACAGTGAGCTTTGTAGGATGATACTTGGACATCACAAGAGAAGAAAAAGATCTTCACAGCTGGAGACCTTTCAGAGATTCAGTACAGGCTCATCATCCAAAAGGAAGAGAGCCAGGTAACCTGTGGGAGAGGAAAGGCAGAGAAGGGACTATGTAATTAGATGGTAGTACTCAGTAGCAAAGTGGGGAGTCTCTATATTAGGGAACTCAGAAAGACAGCAGGAGGTCCTGGTCTTTTATAACCACAGGTCCTGTTTTATCTTTGGCTAGCAGATATGTTGGTACTGTTTTGTGAGGTGTATTCATTAGCCAGACTCTAAATATCTAAAATCATGCTTATTGAGTCTACTGTGAAAGCAATTGGATGAGTATGTAATTATGTTTGGGATTGGTGGCTACTTGCTAATGGTTTTAACCTTCTGAGAAAAAATAAACAAAGCCTCCATTCCACATCTCTAACCCATTTCTATATCACAGATGAAACAAAACAAAGCTAATCAAAGAGGTCTCAGGAAACATACCTATCCTATTAATGATGAAACAACAGATTGACATTGGATTTTTTTCCCCTATGAAGACAGTTTTGATTGATTTCTTCCATGTTTTCTTTTTTCACTATTCCTATTAGCCACCCATGTTAAAAGTGGCAGCGGTAGCAATACTATTTAGACAGTGTTGATGCATTCTTTTCCTCTTTTTGTATCAGTGACAATGTTTCCTGGTGCACCGTTAAAGATGTGTGGTTACAGGAAAATTAAAAACTAAACTAGAATTGATTGTTTTCAGATAATGTTTGAAAAATCTAGATTAAAATAAGTGGAGGGAGTACCCTTTGAATGGCTAACTGGGAATGGATTAAACTATTTCACAGTGATTTTCAGTTATTTTTATAGATAATATCAACATTTCAAAAATTACAAATAAGAGGGGGGACCAAGATGGCGACGGGGCAGTAGGGAAACGCCACAGCTCTCTCCAACCAAAAAGAGAGTTCGAGTTCCAACGCTTAATCTCCCCAAGAGACCGACAACAACAAAAAGACGAACACTCAGAGAAAAGCCAGAGGTGGGAAATAACAAAAAAAGAAAGAGAGGAAAAGAAGAATTTCAGAACAGAGAAGAGCGAAGACCCCTCCCCCAACCTTTACTGGCCGCG